>NW_028139489.1:0-69457 GCF_965202585.1 Thalia democratica
TATGTGCTTGGAAAAGGCAAAGCAGATGCGCTGTTGAGTTGCAACCGTCAACTTACCAGCAGTTTCGGTGATGATATGCTGAAAGTAGTTAGGTACACAGCAAAGTCTGATGTTTACCGTGACGAGCAACTAGAAAGCATTAAGCAGTGCATCAAAAGCCGGGTCTATTTAGAACAAGGCGTTCTTGACTTGAGCGGTCTCAGCTTTGACAAAACTCTGAAGAAGCAAGGTATCAGAACTAACCTGCATAGAAGCGAGTATTTTACAATTATTGTAAAAACATTAGATTCGCTGTTCAGAGGAAGTGATCAAAATAAAAGAATCACAACATTAAATTTAGAAAAAAATAACTTAAGTTATAAATCAATTGGCTTTCTCAAAAACAGCCTCATTGATATGTTTCCCAATATTAACCGTCTCTCAGTTGCTGAAAATCACATTAAAATTGTAAAAGATTTGAAAGCATTAAGAGATTGGAATTTAATTGAGCTTAAGTTATACGATAGTCGTCAAGATGCAACTGTAAATGATATAAGCAACTGGCGGAAACTCTTTCCAGACTTGATCAAACTTAACTTCAGAGATTATGAGCCTCCAGTTAAAATAGATGTTGCAGAGTATGAAATACCAAAAACTATGGGAAGCAACTTTATGCTGCTTTCTGATAGTGCAAAAGAAGTGTTCATCAATCATGTCAAAAACTTATTCAGTTGCCTTGACAAAGTAAAAACCTCAGATGATGCAAGCAACTTTTACTGTAAAGATTCACAGTTTAGCTTGACAATTTCTAGCAATGATAAAGATTGTACAATGAAAAAATACTTGGAAGTGTGCAAGGAGTGCACACCAAACAACCGACAGAAAGTCAGAGTCGGTTGTAATAAGTCCGATTCCAAAAAGTATTACTTTGGGAGAGAGGAAATTGTGAAAGCGTTGCGCAAGCTACCCTTATCAAAACACATCATGGACAGCTTTGTTTGTGATGTCACGTTCTGCTCTAGTGAGTTCATCAGTTACGTTATCAGCGGCACTTTTGAAGAAGCCGGTGGTAAAGTTCGCGCCTTCACCAGAAGCATATCCTGCGCAATTTCCGCTGAAATTAAATTTACAATACTGAGCGACATGCTCCATATCAGGAACCAATCGGTCGCCGAAAAGAAAGAAAACGCCGCCAAGGTGGCCGCAATCAACCAGTTGCCACGACCGCCGTGTGACGTGCGAACGGAGATGTTGAAAACTTTCATGAAAGACTCAGGAATGAATGAGAAATATTCGCACGAATGTCTGCACAACAACGGGTGGGATTATGATAAAGCCGGAAGAAATTTTATGGAACTGCACAAAAACAACCACATACCGCTTGAAGCATATCAATTCTAAAATACTGTTAACAAAATAAAAACAAAGAAGCTAAAACGAACTATCGATCTTAACTAAAAGCTTCTTTTCTTGTTATTTTTTCCCTTGATTTTAACAAATTTTTAATTGAGCTCTTTTATTTGTTGTTGTTTTCTTTTACAATTTTAATAAATTTTAATTAAAAAAAAATAAGTTTTTATATTATCAATAAGTATAAGCTAAAAAATGATCTAAGTAAAATAAAAGTTTTCACTGATATATCCGCAGAAAAGAATGCGAAAACCTTTGATAGAAGAGTTTTTTATGCAAAGAAATTGATGTTTAGTATTAATTATCATAAAATAATATCTAATACAATAGAAATAAATTACAATAAATGAATTATTTTATATAAAAATAATACTTAGATTGCCTACTCCAAAACTATTTCATTTGCATTAAAACATCAAGGTCATATAATATAAAAAATAAGGCTTTACTGTAACTCAATCATTTTAAATATCATACTTTCGTTTGGATACTTTCAGTTTATTATTATTATAGATAAATAGTTTAATTTAGACTACAGTCTAATATTTTAAGAAATAAAAGTGTTTGCACTGATAAATCCCATTGGTCATGTTTGAAAATAAACTGAACCGAGATTTGGCAAAATTTAGTTTTTTATTGAATATAAGACTGACATGTATAAAATTAAACAAAAACTAGAGGACGGCTTTCGATATTTGTGCAAAAGCTTATGCAATTTAGTTTTGTACTAGCTTAAATAGTTATATTTAGTTAGTTAAGTTTAGTATTCTGTCCTGGACATGACATTAAACTGTATCCTGGTGTATGACTCAATAACCGAAAGGTTTTTTCGTACATCAGGTCCTAGGACCAAATATTTGAGCGCTTTTTTTTTTCGTACGTTCAATATTGTTAATTGTATAAAAAATTGTTTGTTCAAGTTCTAAAGTTGACCATGTTTTTATTATACTTTAGTATCTAAAAATAAATAGATATGATTTGGCTAGTACAATAAAAAAATAGTTTTACCTTTGAAAAAAATAATACATGAAAATTTATAAAAACTTATTGTTTATTAAAAGTTAAGCAAAAAAAGTCAGAACGTTGCTAGAAGTTACTTGCATTATTTATTGTTTTAACCCTGAGTACTGGTGCCAGACAAAAAAATGGCCATATTCGAATACTGACGCAATTGCCACTAGTTGGCGCAGTTTTTGTATAAATAGTTGAACTTATCAAATTTTTTTCATTTGAGCTTAGCAGTCATGAGAGCAACATGTAAGTTTTAGTTTGTACGGAAGCTTACGTAAATTAGTTTTTTACTAGCTGAAATAGTCTTAAAGTTTAATATTGTTATTTTATATGAAAAATTGTTTGTTCAAGTTCTAAAGTTGACCATGTTTTTATTATACTTTAGTATCTAAAAATAAATAGATATGATTTGGCTAGTACAATAAAAAAATAGTTTTACCTTTGAAAAAAATAATACATGAAAATTTATAAAAACTTATTGTTTATTAAAAGTTAAGCAAAAAAAGTCAGAACGTTGCTAGAAGTTACTTGCATTATTTATTGTTTTAACCCTGAGTACTGGTGCCAGACAAAAAAATGGCCATATTCGAATACTGACGCAATTGCCACTAGTTGGCGCAGTTTTTGTATAAATAGTTGAACTTATCAAATTTTTTTCATTTGAGCTTAGCAGTCATGAGAGCAACATGTAAGTTTTAGTTTGTACGGAAGCTTACGTAAATTAGTTTTTTACTAGCTGAAATAGTCTTAAAGTTTAATATTGTTATTTTATATGAAAAATTGTTTGTTCAAGTTCTAAAGTTGACCATGTTTTTATTATACTTTAGTATCTAAAAATAAATAGATATGATTTGGCTAGTACAATAACAAAATAGTTTTACCTTTGAAAAAAATAATACATGAAAGTTTATAAAAACTCATTGTTTATTAAAAGTTAAGCAAAAAAAGTCAGACAAGTTTAATTTTGTTAACAAACCAAGGCACTTTTTGTTTGTTTTTAGTTTACATTATGATTAGGTTAGAATTAAAGCTAGCTAAAAGTGTATTGTATTAAGTGATAGATATCACTTGATGACTTTGATAAAATAGTTAGAAAAAATATAATTATAATATAATGTAAGATTAATATGACAAAGTTGTTTAATATAAAAACCTATAGTTATTGAGACGACAGGTTTAAGAAAATTCTCGAGAAAGGACATTTAAATTATAATTTAGTACTTATAACTAAATCATACTTGTAAATTAGTATTTTAGAGTAGTATTGCATCAGATATTCAGTCTAATTATAGCAGCACACCAAATAATAATTTATGTAAAATTTAGTTTGTGTTAAAAGCTTAAGTTAATTATGCTTCTTTTAACTTAAATAATTTTAAAGTTTAATGTTATAACTACAATTGTTTTAAAAATTATAAAACTATATTTGTTACTTATAGTTAGTATTGTGGGATTTAAAATATAACAAAGCAAGTTTCAAACTGAATTTACTCGTTATTTTAACAGTTTTTAACAGTTATTAACAGTTTATAATTACATTAACACAAATTAATTATGTAATTTTAAACTTTTGATCTTACTTAATTGATCTTACTTTTTATCTTACTCTGATAAAACCTAAAGCTACTTAATTAACGTTTATGATATAATTAGTTGCTAACAAAAGTAGTTGATAAGTATTAGCTGAAACATGTTTTACTTTTTTGCACAATAAAAATGGTTTTATGATACATGTCTCTAATTTTTATTTAATATATGTATTTTAGAAAAATGAATAGATGACTGTACTTAAACTAACTAGTGGCGTATTTTCAGAACAGCTTAGTAACATATAACGCAAATAAATAATGACAAATATGGAAGATTTACTGTCAAAAATGAAAAACATTACAGTTCAAAAGAAAAGTATTCAATTATATAAACCACCTAAAAGCAGAGGTAATGTTTACAGTGTTCTTATAAAATTATTAAGATGTTTTTTCTTACCGTTATTAAGTTATATAAGTTTTTAAGTTACCTAGGTAAATGTGTTTTTATAATATTTTTAGTCATGTAAATTAGCTAAACGTCGAAACAAACTATTTTTCAGAATCTCATAAAAAAAACAATGATCATGATGAAAGACTTAACATCTCATTACATCATGTTGATCACGGAGATTGTTACGAACCTAAGACATTAGAAAAATGTTCTACATCGTACAAAAGTGGTAGAAAACGTTACAAAAACAAAATGAAATGTTACAAAGTCAAGGGTCGTCTAGGAAAACAAAGGTTTTAATTAACAACTAGTTTAAATAGAATTAAGTTGAGTTATTTAAAAATGAAATTGAAAGTTGGTTATTTACAAAGTTAGCTTGAATACAAATATTGAATCGCAATGTTTTTAAATTATTTATTCAACAGTAGTTTGTTTTTCTCAATACTATACTTATGATATTCTATTTTATATTTAAATTTGAGACTACAGTAACTCAGGTTTTATAAATTGTTTGTAACGCTTTATAGACCGTTCCTCATGAATGGTATATTTTTACGATTTGATAATGAAACTTTTAAATTGTTAAACAAAAACTATTTTAAAGGAAAACAGTTTATGACCGCCTTGGAAAACGACGACCACAAAATAATAATGATATAGATAATGACGGTTGTGTCATTATGAAGGGAGACTTATACGCTCACAAAAAGAAATTGTAAGTTGTTGTTTGTTTTTTTTAAACTTATTTTTCGTATAATTGAAATATTAAGTTTTTGTACTTTTTTATTATACGTAAACTCTTAAGACTAATAATAAAAATAACTAAAACATTTATCAAAATATAATATTGAATAAAAATGCAATTGTTTTGAGTACAAGGTTTTGGTTATGAGTACAAGGTTTTACTACCTTGTAAAACAAAACTTTAATGTATTAAATTTCACAGTGACCCGTTGAGCCGAAACAGAGGATCAATAATAAGAAAGTTTAAAATTGACAGGAGAGAAAATATCAAAATATCTCCTGCCGCAATCAAAAACAACTTCAACAACATCAATAAGTCAAAAGTTGATGTAGAAAACGCCTGGTACCAAATAAAAGTATTTCGAGGCGCAGATGAAGTTGAATCTCAATTGATTGAAAAAATGAGTAAAATTATTGATGCTCCCATAGAATACAGGCAGTATCACGTTTTCAACGGTGATGCTAGTTTCTATGTGCTTGGAAAAGGCAAAGCAGATGCGCTGTTGAGTTGCAACCGTCAACTTACCAGCAGTTTCGGTGATGATATGCTGAAAGTAGTTAGGTACACAGCAAAGTCTGATGTTTACCGTGACGAGCAACTAGAAAGCATTAAGCAGTGCATCAAAAGCCGGGTCTATTTAGAACAAGGCGTTCTTGACTTGAGCGGTCTCAGCTTTGACAAAACTCTGAAGAAGCAAGGTATCAGAATTAACCTGCATAGAAGCGAGTATTTTACAATTATTGTAAAAACATTAGATTCGCTGTTCAGAGGAAGTGATCAAAATAAAAGAATCACAACATTAAATTTAGAAAAAAATAACTTAAGTTATAAATCAATTGGCTTTCTCAAAAACAGCCTCATTGATATGTTTCCTAATATTAACCGTCTCTCAGTTGCTGAAAATCACATTAAAATTGTAAAAGATTTGAAAGCATTAAGAGATTGGAATTTAATTGAGCTTAAGTTATACGATAGCCGTCAAGATGCAACTGTAAATGATATAAGCAACTGGCGGAAACTCTTTCCAGACTTGATCAAACTTAACTGCAGAGATTATGAGCCTCCAGTTAAAATAGATGTTGCAGAGTATGAAATACCAAAAACTATGGGAAGCAACTTTATGCTGCTTTCTGATAGTGCAAAAGAAGTGTTCATCAATCATGTCAAAAACTTATTCAGTTGCCTTGACAAAGTAAAAACCTCAGATGATGCAAGCAACTTTTACTGTAAAGATTCACAGTTTAGCTTGACAATTTCTAGCAATGATAAAGATTGTACAATGAAAAAATACTTGGAAGTGTGCAAGGAGTGCACACCAAACAACCGACAGAAAGTCAGAGTCGGTTGTAATAAGTCCGATTCCAAAAAGTATTACTTTGGGAGAGAGGAAATTGTGAAAGCGTTGCGCAAGCTACCCTTATCAAAACACATTATGGACAGCTTTGTTTGTGATGTCACGTTCTGCTCTAGTGAGTTCATCAGTTACGTTATCAGCGGCACTTTTGAAGAAGCCGGTGGTAAAGTTCGCGCCTTCACCAGAAGCATATCCTGCGCAATTTCCGCTGAAATTAAATTTACAATACTGAGCGACATGCTCCATATCAGGAACCAATCGGTCGCCGAAAAGAAAGAAAACGCCGCCAAGGTGGCCGCAATCAACCAGTTGCCACGACCGCCGTGTGACGTGCGAACGGAGATGTTGAAAACTTTCATGAAAGACTCAGGAATGAACGAGAAATATTCGCACGAATGTCTGCACAACAACGGGTGGGATTATGATAAAGCCGGAAGAAATTTTATGGAACTGCACAAAAACAACCACATACCGCTTGAAGCATATCAATTCTAAAATACTGTTAACAAAATAAAAACAAAGAAGCTAAAACGAACTATCGATCTTAACTAAAAGCTTCTTTTCTTGTTATTTTTTCCCTTGATTTTAACAAATTTTTAATTGAGCTCTTTTATTTGTTGTTGTTTTCTTTTACAATTTTAATAAATTTTAATTAAAAAAAAATAAGTTTTTATATTATCAATAAGTATAAGCTAAAAAATGATCTAAGTAAAATAAAAGTTTTCACTGATATATCCGCAGAAAAGAATGCGAAAACCTTTGATAGAAGAGTTTTTTATGCAAAGAAATTGATGTTTAGTATTAATTATCATAAAATAATATCTAATACAATAGAAATAAATTACAATAAATGAATTATTTTATATAAAAATAATACTTAGATTGCCTACTCCAAAACTATTTCATTTGCATTAAAACATCAAGGTCATATAATATAAAACATAAGGCTTTACTGTAACTCAATCATTTTAAATATCATACTTTCGTTTGGATACTTTCAGTTTATTATTATTATAGATAAATAGTTTAATTTAGACTACAGTCTAATATTTTAAGAAATAAAAGTGTTTGCACTGATAAATCCCATTGGTCATGTTTGAAAATAAACTGAACCTAGATTTGGCAAAATTTAGTTTTTTATTGAATATAAGACTGACATGTATAAAATTAAACAAAAACTAGAGGACGGCTTTCGATATTTGTGCAAAAGCTTATGCAATTTAGTTTTGTACTAGCTTAAATAGTTATATTTAGTTAGTTAAGTTTAGTATTCTGTCCTGGACATGACATTAAACTGTATCCTGGTGTATGACTCAATAACCGAAAGGTTTTTTCGTACATCAGGTCCTAGGACCAAATATTTGAGCGCTTTTTTTTTTCGTACGTTCAATATTGTTAATTGTATAAAAAATTGTTTGTTCAAGTTCTAAAGTTGACCATGTTTTTATTATACTTTAGTATCTAAAAATAAATAGATATGATTTGGCTAGTACAATAAAAAAATAGTTTTACCTTTGAAAAAAATAATACATGAAAATTTATAAAAACTTATTGTTTATTAAAAGTTAAGCAAAAAAAGTCAGAACGTTGCTAGAAGTTACTTGCATTATTTATTGTTTTAACCCTGAGTACTGGTGCCAGACAAAAAAATGGCCATATTCGAATACTGACGCAATTGCCACTAGTTGGCGCAGTTTTTGTATAAATAGTTGAACTTATCAATTTTTTTTCATTTGAGCTTAGCAGTCATGAGAGCAACATGTAAGTTTTAGTTTGTACGGAAGCTTACGTAAATTAGTTTTTTACTAGCTGAAATAGTCTTAAAGTTTAATATTGTTATTTTATATGAAAAATTGTTTGTTCAAGTTCTAAAGTTGACCATGTTTTTATTATACTTTAGTATCTAAAAATAAATAGATATGATTTGGCTAGTACAATAAAAAAATAGTTTTACCTTTGAAAAAAATAATACATGAAAATTTATAAAAACTTATTGTTTATTAAAAGTTAAGCAAAAAAAGTCAGAACGTTGCTAGAAGTTACTTGCATTATTTATTGTTTTAACCCTGAGTACTGGTGCCAGACAAAAAAATGGCCATATTCGAATACTGACGCAATTGCCACTAGTTGGCGCAGTTTTTGTATAAATAGTTGAACTTATCAAATTTTTTTCATTTGAGCTTAGC
This sequence comes from Thalia democratica, assembly GCF_965202585.1. Lineage (NCBI taxonomy): Eukaryota > Metazoa > Chordata > Thaliacea > Salpida > Salpidae > Thalia > Thalia democratica. Next base: position 8,666 of record NW_028139489.1, read on the forward strand.
AGTCATGAGAGCAACATGTAAGTTTTAGTTTGTACGGAAGCTTACGTAAATTAGTTTTTTACTAGCTGAAATAGTCTTAAAGTTTAATATTGTTATTTTATATGAAAAATTGTTTGTTCAAGTTCTAAAGTTGACCATGTTTTTATTATACTTTAGTATCTAAAAATAAATAGATATGATTTGGCTAGTACAATAAAAAAATAGTTTTACCTTTGAAAAAAATAATACATGAAAATTTATAAAAACTTATTGTTTATTAAAAGTTAAGCAAAAAAAGTCAGAACGTTGCTAGAAGTTACTTGCATTATTTATTGTTTTAACCCTGAGTACTGGTGCCAGACAAAAAAATGGCCATATTCGAATACTGACGCAATTGCCACTAGTTGGCGCAGTTTTTGTATAAATAGTTGAACTTATCAATTTTTTTTCATTTGAGCTTAGCAGTCATGAGAGCAACATGTAAGTTTTAGTTTGTACGGAAGCTTACGTAAATTAGTTTTTTACTAGCTGAAATAGTCTTAAAGTTTAATATTGTTATTTTATATGAAAAATTGTTTGTTCAAGTTCTAAAGTTGACCATGTTTTTATTATACTTTAGTATCTAAAAATAAATAGATATGATTTGGCTAGTACAATAAAAAAATAGTTTTACCTTTGAAAAAAATAATACATGAAAATTTATAAAAACTTATTGTTTATTAAAAGTTAAGCAAAAAAAGTCAGAACGTTGCTAGAAGTTACTTGCATTATTTATTGTTTTAACCCTGAGTACTGGTGCCAGACAAAAAAATGGCCATATTCGAATACTGACGCAATTGCCACTAGTTGGCGCAGTTTTTGTATAAATAGTTGAACTTATCAAATTTTTTTCATTTGAGCTTAGCAGTCATGAGAGCAACATGTAAGTTTTAGTTTGTACGGAAGCTTACGTAAATTAGTTTTTTACTAGCTGAAATAGTCTTAAAGTTTAATATTGTTATTTTATATGAAAAATTGTTTGTTCAAGTTCTAAAGTTGACCATGTTTTTATTATACTTTAGTATCTAAAAATAAATAGATATGATTTGGCTAGTACAATAACAAAATAGTTTTACCTTTGAAAAAAATAATACATGAAAGTTTATAAAAACTCATTGTTTATTAAAAGTTAAGCAAAAAAAGTCAGACAAGTTTAATTTTGTTAACAAACCAAGGCACTTTTTGTTTGTTTTTAGTTTACATTATGATTAGGTTAGAATTAAAGCTAGCTAAAAGTGTATTGTATTAAGTGATAGATATCACTTGATGACTTTGATAAAATAGTTAGAAAAAATATAATTATAATATAATGTAAGATTAATATGACAAAGTTGTTTAATATAAAAACCTATAGTTATTGAGACGACAGGTTTAAGAAAATTCTCGAGAAAGGACATTTAAATTATAATTTAGTACTTATAACTAAATCATACTTGTAAATTAGTATTTTAGAGTAGTATTGCATCAGATATTCAGTCTAATTATAGCAGCACACCAAATAATAATTTATGTAAAATTTAGTTTGTGTTAAAAGCTTAAGTTAATTATGCTTCTTTTAACTTAAATAATTTTAAAGTTTAATGTTATAACTACAATTGTTTTAAAAATTATAAAACTATATTTGTTACTTATAGTTAGTATTGTGGGATTTAAAATATAACAAAGCAAGTTTCAAACTGAATTTACTCGTTATTTTAACAGTTTTTAACAGTTATTAACAGTTTATAATTACATTAACACAAATTAATTATGTAATTTTAAACTTTTGATCTTACTTAATTGATCTTACTTTTTATCTTACTCTGATAAAACCTAAAGCTACTTAATTAACGTTTATGATATAATTAGTTGCTAACAAAAGTAGTTGATAAGTATTAGCTGAAACATGTTTTACTTTTTTGCACAATAAAAATGGTTTTATGATACATGTCTCTAATTTTTATTTAATATATGTATTTTAGAAAAATGAATAGATGACTGTACTTAAACTAACTAGTGGCGTATTTTCAGAACAGCTTAGTAACATATAACGCAAATAAATAATGACAAATATGGAAGATTTACTGTCAAAAATGAAAAACATTACAGTTCAAAAGAAAAGTATTCAATTATATAAACCACCTAAAAGCAGAGGTAATGTTTACAGTGTTCTTATAAAATTATTAAGATGTTTTTTCTTACCGTTATTAAGTTATATAAGTTTTTAAGTTACCTAGGTAAATGTGTTTTTATAATATTTTTAGTCATGTAAATTAGCTAAACGTCGAAACAAACTATTTTTCAGAATCTCATAAAAAAAACAATGATCATGATGAAAGACTTAACATCTCATTACATCATGTTGATCACGGAGATTGTTACGAACCTAAGACATTAGAAAAATGTTCTACATCGTACAAAAGTGGTAGAAAACGTTACAAAAACAAAATGAAATGTTACAAAGTCAAGGGTCGTCTAGGAAAACAAAGGTTTTAATTAACAACTAGTTTAAATAGAATTAAGTTGAGTTATTTAAAAATGAAATTGAAAGTTGGTTATTTACAAAGTTAGCTTGAATACAAATATTGAATCGCAATGTTTTTAAATTATTTATTCAACAGTAGTTTGTTTTTCTCAATACTATACTTATGATATTCTATTTTATATTTAAATTTGAGACTACAGTAACTCAGGTTTTATAAATTGTTTGTAACGCTTTATAGACCGTTCCTCATGAATGGTATATTTTTTCGATTTGATAATGAAACTTTTAAATTGTTAAACAAAAACTATTTTAAAGGAAAACAGTTTATGACCGCCTTGGAAAACGACGACCACAAAATAATAATGATATAGATAATGACGGTTGTGTCATTATGAAGGGAGACTTATACGCTCACAAAAAGAAATTGTAAGTTGTTGTTTGTTTTTTTTTAAACTTATTTTTCGTATAATTGAAATATTAAGTTTTTGTACTTTTTTATTATACGTAAACTCTTAAGACTAATAATAAAAATAACTAAAACATTTATCAAAATATAATATTGAATAAAAATTCAATTGTTTTGAGTACAAGGTTTTACTACCTTGTAAAACAAAACTTTAATGTATTAAATTTCACAGTGACCCGTTGAGCCGAAACAGAGGATCAATAATAAGAAAGTTTAAAATTGACAGGAGAGAAAATATCAAAATATCTCCTGCCGCAATCAAAAACAACTTCAACAACATCAATAAGTCAAAAGTTGATGTAGAAAACGCCTGGTACCAAATAAAAGTATTTCGAGGCGCAGATGAAGTTGAATCTCAATTGATTGAAAAAATGAGTAAAATTATTGATGCTCCCATAGAATACAGGCAGTATCACGTTTTCAACGGTGATGCTAGTTTCTATGTGCTTGGAAAAGGCAAAGCAGATGCGCTGTTGAGTTGCAACCGTCAACTTACCAGCAGTTTCGGTGATGATATGCTGAAAGTAGTTAGGTACACAGCAAAGTCTGATGTTTACCGTGACGAGCAACTAGAAAGCATTAAGCAGTGCATCAAAAGCCGGGTCTATTTAGAACAAGGCGTTCTTGACTTGAGCGGTCTCAGCTTTGACAAAACTCTGAAGAAGCAAGGTATCAGAATTAACCTGCATAGAAGCGAGTATTTTACAATTATTGTAAAAACATTAGATTCGCTGTTCAGAGGAAGTGATCAAAATAAAAGAATCACAACATTAAATTTAGAAAAAAATAACTTAAGTTATAAATCAATTGGCTTTCTCAAAAACAGCCTCATTGATATGTTTCCCAATATTAACCGTCTCTCAGTTGCTGAAAATCACATTAAAATTGTAAAAGATTTGAAAGCATTAAGAGATTGGAATTTAATTGAGCTTAAGTTATACGATAGCCGTCAAGATGCAACTGTAAATGATATAAGCAACTGGCGGAAACTCTTTCCAGACTTGATCAAACTTAACTGCAGAGATTATGAGCCTCCAGTAAAAATAGATGTTGCAGAGTATGAAATACCAAAAACTATGGGAAGCAACTTTATGCTGCTTTCTGATAGTGCAAAAGAAGTGTTCATCAATCATGTCAAAAACTTATTCAGTTGCCTTGACAAAGTAAAAACCTCAGATGATGCAAGCAACTTTTACTGTAAAGATTCACAGTTTAGCTTGACAATTTCTAGCAATGATAAAGATTGTACAATGAAAAAATACTTGGAAGTGTGCAAGGAGTGCACACCAAACAACCGACAGAAAGTCAGAGTCGGTTGTAATAAGTCCGATTCCAAAAAGTATTACTTTGGGAGAGAGGAAATTGTGAAAGCGTTGCGCAAGCTACCCTTATCAAAACACATTATGGACAGCTTTGTTTGTGATGTCACGTTCTGCTCTAGTGAGTTCATCAGTTACGTTATCAGCGGCACTTTTGAAGAAGCCGGTGGTAAAGTTCGCGCCTTCACCAGAAGCATATCCTGCGCAATTTCCGCTGAAATTAAATTTACAATACTGAGCGACATGCTCCATATCAGGAACCAATCGGTCGCCGAAAAGAAAGAAAACGCCGCCAAGGTGGCCGCAATCAACCAGTTGCCACGACCGCCGTGTGACGTGCGAACGGAGATGTTGAAAACTTTCATGAAAGACTCAGGAATGAACGAGAAATATTCGCACGAATGTCTGCACAACAACGGGTGGGATTATGATAAAGCCGGAAGAAATTTTATGGAACTGCACAAAAACAACCACATACCGCTTGAAGCATATCAATTCTAAAATACTGTTAACAAAATAAAAACAAAGAAGCTAAAACGAACTATCGATCTTAACTAAAAGCTTCTTTTCTTGTTATTTTTTCCCTTGATTTTAACAAATTTTTAATTGAGCTCTTTTATTTGTTGTTGTTTTCTTTTACAATTTTAATAAATTTTAATTAAAAAAAAATAAGTTTTTATATTATCAATAAGTATAAGCTAAAAAATGATCTAAGTAAAATAAAAGTTTTCACTGATATATCCGCAGAAAAGAATGCGAAAACCTTTGATAGAAGAGTTTTTTATGCAAAGAAATTGATGTTTAGTATTAATTATCATAAAATAATATCTAATACAATAGAAATAAATTACAATAAATGAATTATTTTATATAAAAATAATACTTAGATTGCCTACTCCAAAACTATTTCATTTGCATTAAAACATCAAGGTCATATAATATAAAACATAAGGCTTTACTGTAACTCAATCATTTTAAATATCATACTTTCGTTTGGATACTTTCAGTTTATTATTATTATAGATAAATAGTTTAATTTAGACTACAGTCTAATATTTTAAGAAATAAAAGTGTTTGCACTGATAAATCCCATTGGTCATGTTTGAAAATAAACTGAACCTAGATTTGGCAAAATTTAGTTTTTTATTGAATATAAGACTGACATGTATAAAATTAAACAAAAACTAGAGGACGGCTTTCGATATTTGTGCAAAAGCTTATGCAATTTAGTTTTGTACTAGCTTAAATAGTTATATTTAGTTAGTTAAGTTTAGTATTCTGTCCTGGACATGACATTAAACTGTATCCTGGTGTATGACTCAATAACCGAAAGGTTTTTTCGTACATCAGGTCCTAGGACCAAATATTTGAGCGCTTTTTTTTTTCGTACGTTCAATATTGTTAATTGTATAAAAAATTGTTTGTTCAAGTTCTAAAGTTGACCATGTTTTTATTATACTTTAGTATCTAAAAATAAATAGATATGATTTGGCTAGTACAATAAAAAAATAGTTTTACCTTTGAAAAAAATAATACATGAAAATTTATAAAAACTTATTGTTTATTAAAAGTTAAGCAAAAAAAGTCAGAACGTTGCTAGAAGTTACTTGCATTATTTATTGTTTTAACCCTGAGTACTGGTGCCAGACAAAAAAATGGCCATATTCGAATACTGACGCAATTGCCACTAGTTGGCGCAGTTTTTGTATAAATAGTTGAACTTATCAATTTTTTTTCATTTGAGCTTAGCAGTCATGAGAGCAACATGTAAGTTTTAGTTTGTACGGAAGCTTACGTAAATTAGTTTTTTACTAGCTGAAATAGTCTTAAAGTTTAATATTGTTATTTTATATGAAAAATTGTTTGTTCAAGTTCTAAAGTTGACCATGTTTTTATTATACTTTAGTATCTAAAAATAAATAGATATGATTTGGCTAGTACAATAAAAAAATAGTTTTACCTTTGAAAAAAATAATACATGAAAATTTATAAAAACTTATTGTTTATTAAAAGTTAAGCAAAAAAAGTCAGAACGTTGCTAGAAGTTACTTGCATTATTTATTGTTTTAACCCTGAGTACTGGTGCCAGACAAAAAAATGGCCATATTCGAATACTGACGCAATTGCCACTAGTTGGCGCAGTTTTTGTATAAATAGTTGAACTTATCAAATTTTTTTCATTTGAGCTTAGCAGTCATGAGAGCAACATGTAAGTTTTAGTTTGTACGGAAGCTTACGTAAATTAGTTTTTTACTAGCTGAAATAGTCTTAAAGTTTAATATTGTTATTTTATATGAAAAATTGTTTGTTCAAGTTCTAAAGTTGACCATGTTTTTATTATACTTTAGTATCTAAAAATAAATAGATATGATTTGGCTAGTACAATAAAAAAATAGTTTTACCTTTGAAAAAAATAATACATGAAAATTTATAAAAACTTATTGTTTATTAAAAGTTAAGCAAAAAAAGTCAGAACGTTGCTAGAAGTTACTTGCATTATTTATTGTTTTAACCCTGAGTACTGGTGCCAGACAAAAAAATGGCCATATTCGAATACTGACGCAATTGCCACTAGTTGGCGCAGTTTTTGTATAAATAGTTGAACTTATCAATTTTTTTTCATTTGAGCTTAGCAGTCATGAGAGCAACATGTAAGTTTTAGTTTGTACGGAAGCTTACGTAAATTAGTTTTTTACTAGCTGAAATAGTCTTAAAGTTTAATATTGTTATTTTATATGAAAAATTGTTTGTTCAAGTTCTAAAGTTGACCATGTTTTTATTATACTTTAGTATCTAAAAATAAATAGATATGATTTGGCTAGTACAATAAAAAAATAGTTTTACCTTTGAAAAAAATAATACATGAAAATTTATAAAAACTTATTGTTTATTAAAAGTTAAGCAAAAAAAGTCAGAACGTTGCTAGAAGTTACTTGCATTATTTATTGTTTTAACCCTGAGTACTGGTGCCAGACAAAAAAATGGCCATATTCGAATACTGACGCAATTGCCACTAGTTGGCGCAGTTTTTGTATAAATAGTTGAACTTATCAAATTTTTTTCATTTGAGCTTAGCAGTCATGAGAGCAACATGTAAGTTTTAGTTTGTACGGAAGCTTACGTAAATTAGTTTTTTACTAGCTGAAATAGTCTTAAAGTTTAATATTGTTATTTTATATGAAAAATTGTTTGTTCAAGTTCTAAAGTTGACCATGTTTTTATTATACTTTAGTATCTAAAAATAAATAGATATGATTTGGCTAGTACAATAACAAAATAGTTTTACCTTTGAAAAAAATAATACATGAAAGTTTATAAAAACTCATTGTTTATTAAAAGTTAAGCAAAAAAAGTCAGACAAGTTTAATTTTGTTAACAAACCAAGGCACTTTTTGTTTGTTTTTAGTTTACATTATGATTAGGTTAGAATTAAAGCTAGCTAAAAGTGTATTGTATTAAGTGATAGATATCACTTGATGACTTTGATAAAATAGTTAGAAAAAATATAATTATAATATAATGTAAGATTAATATGACAAAGTTGTTTAATATAAAAACCTATAGTTATTGAGACGACAGGTTTAAGAAAATTCTCGAGAAAGGACATTTAAATTATAATTTAGTACTTATAACTAAATCATACTTGTAAATTAGTATTTTAGAGTAGTATTGCATCAGATATTCAGTCTAATTATAGCAGCACACCAAATAATAATTTATGTAAAATTTAGTTTGTGTTAAAAGCTTAAGTTAATTATGCTTCTTTTAACTTAAATAATTTTAAAGTTTAATGTTATAACTACAATTGTTTTAAAAATTATAAAACTATATTTGTTACTTATAGTTAGTATTGTGGGATTTAAAATATAACAAAGCAAGTTTCAAACTGAATTTACTCGTTATTTTAACAGTTTTTAACAGTTATTAACAGTTTATAATTACATTAACACAAATTAATTATGTAATTTTAAACTTTTGATCTTACTTAATTGATCTTACTTTTTATCTTACTCTGATAAAACCTAAAGCTACTTAATTAACGTTTATGATATAATTAGTTGCTAACAAAAGTAGTTGATAAGTATTAGCTGAAACATGTTTTACTTTTTTGCACAACAAAAATGGTTTTATGATACATGTCTCTAATTTTTATTTAATATATGTATTTTAGAAAAATGAATAGATGACCGTATTTAAACTAACTAGTGGCGTGTTTTCAGAACAACTTAGTAACATATAACGCAAATAAATAATGACAAATATGGAAGATTTACTGTCAAAAATGAAAAACATTACAGTTCAAAAGAAAAGTATTCAATTATATAAACCACCTAAAAGCAGAGGTAATGTTTACAGTGTTCTTATAAAATTATTAAGATGTTTTTTCTTACCGTTATTAAGTTATATAAGTTTTTAAGTTACCTAGGTAAATGTGTTTTTATAATATTTTTAGTCATGTAAATTAGCTAAACGTCGAAACAAACTATTTTTCAGAATCTCATAAAAAAAACAATGATCATGATGAAAGACTTAACATCTCATTACATCATGTTGATCACGGAGATTGTTACGAACCTAAGACATTAGAAAAATGTTCTACATCGTACAAAAGTGGTAGAAAACGTTACAAAAACAAAATGAAATGTTACAAAGTCAAGGGTCGTCTAGGAAAACAAAGGTTTTAATTAACAACTAGTTTAAATAGAATTAAGTTGAGTTATTTAAAAATGAAATTGAAAGTTGGTTATTTACAAAGTTAGCTTGAATACAAATATTGAATCGCAATGTTTTTAAATTATTTATTCAACAGTAGTTTGTTTTTCTCAATACTATACTTATGATATTCTATTTTATATTTAAATTTGAGACTACAGTAACTCAGGTTTTATAAATTGTTTGTAACGCTTTATAGACCGTTCCTCATGAATGGTATATTTTTTCGATTTGATAATGAAACTTTTAAATTGTTAAACAAAAACTATTTTAAAGGAAAACAGTTTATGACCGCCTTGGAAAACGACGACCACAAAATAATAATGATATAGATAATGACGGTTGTGTCATTATGAAGGGAGACTTATACGCTCACAAAAAGAAATTGTAAGTTGTTGTTTGTTTTTTTTTAAACTTATTTTTCGTATAATTGAAATATTAAGTTTTTGTACTTTTTTATTATACGTAAACTCTTAAGACTAATAATAAAAATAACTAAAACATTTATCAAAATATAATATTGAATAAAAATTCAATTGTTTTGAGTACAAGGTTTTACTACCTTGTAAAACAAAACTTTAATGTATTAAATTTCACAGTGACCCGTTGAGCCGAAACAGAGGATCAATAATAAGAAAGTTTAAAATTGACAGGAGAGAAAATATCAAAATATCTCCTGCCGCAATCAAAAACAACTTCAACAACATCAATAAGTCAAAAGTTGATGTAGAAAACGCCTGGTACCAAATAAAAGTATTTCGAGGCGCAGATGAAGTTGAATCTCAATTGATTGAAAAAATGAGTAAAATTATTGATGCTCCCATAGAATACAGGCAGTATCACGTTTTCAACGGTGATGCTAGTTTCTATGTGCTTGGAAAAGGCAAAGCAGATGCGCTGTTGAGTTGCAACCGTCAACTTACCAGCAGTTTCGGTGATGATATGCTGAAAGTAGTTAGGTACACAGCAAAGTCTGATGTTTACCGTGACGAGCAACTAGAAAGCATTAAGCAGTGCATCAAAAGCCGGGTCTATTTAGAACAAGGCGTTCTTGACTTGAGCGGTCTCAGCTTTGACAAAACTCTGAAGAAGCAAGGTATCAGAATTAACCTGCATAGAAGCGAGTATTTTACAATTATTGTAAAAACATTAGATTCGCTGTTCAGAGGAAGTGATCAAAATAAAAGAATCACAACATTAAATTTAGAAAAAAATAACTTAAGTTATAAATCAATTGGCTTTCTCAAAAACAGCCTCATTGATATGTTTCCCAATATTAACCGTCTCTCAGTTGCTGAAAATCACATTAAAATTGTAAAAGATTTGAAAGCATTAAGAGATTGGAATTTAATTGAGCTTAAGTTATACGATAGCCGTCAAGATGCAACTGTAAATGATATAAGCAACTGGCGGAAACTCTTTCCAGACTTGATCAAACTTAACTGCAGAGATTATGAGCCTCCAGTAAAAATAGATGTTGCAGAGTATGAAATACCAAAAACTATGGGAAGCAACTTTATGCTGCTTTCTGATAGTGCAAAAGAAGTGTTCATCAATCATGTCAAAAACTTATTCAGTTGCCTTGACAAAGTAAAAACCTCAGATGATGCAAGCAACTTTTACTGTAAAGATTCACAGTTTAGCTTGACAATTTCTAGCAATGATAAAGATTGTACAATGAAAAAATACTTGGAAGTGTGCAAGGAGTGCACACCAAACAACCGACAGAAAGTCAGAGTCGGTTGTAATAAGTCCGATTCCAAAAAGTATTACTTTGGGAGAGAGGAAATTGTGAAAGCGTTGCGCAAGCTACCCTTATCAAAACACATTATGGACAGCTTTGTTTGTGATGTCACGTTCTGCTCTAGTGAGTTCATCAGTTACGTTATCAGCGGCACTTTTGAAGAAGCCGGTGGTAAAGTTCGCGCCTTCACCAGAAGCATATCCTGCGCAATTTCCGCTGAAATTAAATTTACAATACTGAGCGACATGCTCCATATCAGGAACCAATCGGTCGCCGAAAAGAAAGAAAACGCCGCCAAGGTGGCCGCAATCAACCAGTTGCCACGACCGCCGTGTGACGTGCGAACGGAGATGTTGAAAACTTTCATGAAAGACTCAGGAATGAACGAGAAATATTCGCACGAATGTCTGCACAACAACGGGTGGGATTATGATAAAGCCGGAAGAAATTTTATGGAACTGCACAAAAACAACCACATACCGCTTGAAGCATATCAATTCTAAAATACTGTTAACAAAATAAAAACAAAGAAGCTAAAACGAACTATCGATCTTAACTAAAAGCTTCTTTTCTTGTTATTTTTTCCCTTGATTTTAACAAATTTTTAATTGAGCTCTTTTATTTGTTGTTGTTTTCTTTTACAATTTTAATAAATTTTAATTAAAAAAAAATAAGTTTTTATATTATCAATAAGTATAAGCTAAAAAATGGTCTAAGTAAAATAAAAGTTTTCACTGATATATCCGCAGAAAAGAATGCGAAAACCTTTGATAGAAGAGTTTTTTATGCAAAGAAATTGATGTTTAGTATTAATTATCATAAAATAATATCTAATACAATAGAAATAAATTACAATAAATGAATTATTTTATATAAAAATAATACTTAGATTGCCTACTCCAAAACTATTTCATTTGCATTAAAAGATCAAGGTCATATAATATAAAACATAAGGCTTTACTGTAACTCAATCATTTTAAATATCATACTTTCGTTTGGATACTTTCAGTTTATTATTATTATAGATAAATAGTTTAATTTAGACTACAGTCTAATATTTTAAGAAATAAAAGTGTTTGCACTGATAAATCCCATTGGTCATGTTTGAAAATAAACTGAACCGAGATTTGGCAAAATTTAGTTTTTTATTGAATATAAGACTGACATGTATAAAATTAAACAAAAACTAGAGGACGGCTTTCGATATTTGTGCAAAAGCTTATGCAAATTAGTTTTGTACTAGCTTAAATAGTTATATTTAGTTAGTTAAGTTTAGTATTCTGTCCTGGACATGACATTAAACTGTATCCTGGTGTATGACTCAATAACCGAAAGGTTTTTTCGTACATCAGGTCCTAGGACCAAATATTTGAGCGCTTTTTTTTTTCGTACGTTCAATATTGTTAGTTGTATAAAAAATTGTTTGTTCAAGTTCTAAAGTTGACCATGTTTTTATTATACTTTAGTATCTAAAAATAAATAGATATGATTTGGCTAGTACAATAAAATAATAGTTTTACCTTTGAAAAAAATAATACATGAAAATTTATAAAAACTTATTGTTTATTAAAAGTTAAGCAAAAAAAGTCAGAACGTTGCTAGAAGTTACTTGCATTATTTATTGTTTTAACCCTGAGTACTGGTGCCAGACAAAAAAATGGCCATATTCGAATACTGACGCAATTGCCACTAGTTGGCGCAGTTTTTGTATAAATAGTTGAACTTATCAAATTTTTTTCATTTGAGCTTAGCTGTCATGAGAGCAACATGTAAGTTTTAGTTTGTACGGAAGCTTACGTAAATTAGTTTTTTACTAGCTGAAATAGTCTTAAAGTTTAATATTGTTATTTTATATGAAAAATTGTTTGTTCAAGTTCTAAAGTTGACCATGTTTTTATTATACTTTAGTATCTAAAAATAAATAGATATGATTTGGCTAGTACAATAAAAAATAGTTTTACCTTTGAAAAAAATAATACATGAAAATTTATAAAAACTTATTGTTTATTAAAAGTTAAGCAAAAAAAGTCAGAACGTTGCTAGAAGTTACTTGCATTATTTATTGTTTTAACCCTGAGTACTGGTGCCAGACAAAAAAATGGCCATATTCGAATACTGACGCAATTGCCACTAGTTGGCGCAGTTTTTGTATAAATAGTTGAACTTATCAAATTTTTTTCATTTGAGCTTAGCTGTCATGAGAGCAACATGTAAGTTTTAGTTTGTACGGAAGCTTACGTAAATTAGTTTTTTACTAGCTGAAATAGTCTTAAAGTTTAATATTGTTATTTTATATGAAAAATTGTTTGTTCAAGTTCTAAAGTTGACCATGTTTTTATTATACTTTAGTATCTAAAAATAAATAGATATGATTTGGCTAGTACAATAACAAAATAGTTTTACCTTTGAAAAAAATAATACATGAAAGTTTATAAAAACTCATTGTTTATTAAAAGTTGAGCAAAAAAAGTCAGACAAGTTTAGTTTTGTTAACAAACCAAGGCACTTTTTGTTTGTTTTTAGTTTACATTATGATTAGGTTAGAATTAAAGCTAGCTAAAAGTGTATTGTATTAAGTGATAGATATCACTTGATGACTTTGATAAAATAGTTAGAAAAAATATAATTATAATATAATGTAAGATTAATATGACAAAGTTGTTTATAAGTAAATATAAAAACCTATAGTTATTGAGACGACAGGTTTAAGAAAATTCTCGAGAAAGGACATTTAAATTATAATTTAGTACTTATAACTAAATCATACTTGTAAATTAGTATTTTAGAGTAGTATTGCATCAGATATTCAGTCTAATTATAGCAGCACACCAAATAATAATTTATGTAAAATTTAGTTTGTGTTAAAAGCTTAAGTTAATTATGCTTCTTTTAACTTAAATAATTTTAAAGTTTAATGTTATAACTACAATTGTTTTAAAAATTATAAAACTATATTTGTTACTTATAGTTAGTATTGTGGGATTTAAAATATAACAAAGCAAGTTTCAAACTGAATTTACTCGTTATTTTAACAGTTTTTAACAGTTATTAACAGTTTATAATTACATTAACACAAATTAATTATGTAATTTTAAACTTTTGATCTTACTTAATTGATCTTACTTTTTATCTTACTCTGATAAAACCTAAAGCTACTTAATTAACGTTTATGATATAATTAGTTGCTAACAAAAGTAGTTGATAAGTATTAGCTGAAACATGTTTTACTTTTTTGCACAACAAAAATGGTTTTATGATACATGTCTCTAATTTTTATTTAATATATGTATTTTAGAAAAATGAATAGATGACTGTATTTAAACTAACTAGTGGCGTATTTTCAGAACAACTTAGTAACATATAACGCAAATAAATAATGACAAATATGGAAGATTTACTGTCAAAAATGAAAAACATTACAGTTCAAAAGAAAAGTATTCAATTATATAAACCACCTAAAAGCAGAGGTAATGTTTACAGTGTTCTTATAAAATTATTAAGATGTTTTTTCTTACCGTTATTAAGTTATATAAGTTTTTAAGTTACCTAGGTAAATGTGTTTTTATAATATTTTTAGTCATGTAAATTAGCTAAACGTCGAAACAAACTATTTTTCAGAATCTCATAAAAAAAACAATGATCATGATGAAAGACTTAACATCTCATTACATCATGTTGATCACGGAGATTGTTACGAACCTAAGACATTAGAAAAATGTTCTACATCGTACAAAAGTGGTAGAAAACGTTACAAAAACAAAATGAAATGTTACAAAGTCAAGGGTCGTCTAGGAAAACAAAGGTTTTAATTAACAACTAGTTTAAATAGAATTAAGTTGAGTTATTTAAAAATGAAATTGAAAGTTGGTTATTTACAAAGTTAGCTTGAATACAAATATTGAATCGCAATGTTTTTAAATTATTTATTCAACAGTAGTTTGTTTTTCTCAATACTATACTTATGATATTCTATTTTATATTTAAATTTGAGACTACAGTAACTCAGGTTTTATAAATTGTTTGTAACGCTTTATAGACCGTTCCTCATAAATGGTATATTTTTTCGATTTGATAATGAAACTTTTAAATTGTTAAACAAAAACTATTTTAAAGGAAAACAGTTTATGACCGCCTTGGAAAACGACGACCACAAAATAATAATGATATAGATAATGACGGTTGTGTCATTATGAAGGGAGACTTATACGCTCACAAAAAGAAATTGTAAGTTGTTGTTTGTTTTTTTAAACTTATTTTTCGTATAATTGAAATATTAAGTTTTTGTACTTTTTTATTATACGTAAACTCTTAAGACTAATAATAAAAATAACTAAAACATTTATCAAAATATAATATTGAATAAAAATTCAATTGTTTTGAGTACAAGGTTTTGGTTATGAGTACAAGGTTTTACTACCTTGTAAAACAAAACTTTAATGTATTAAATTTCACAGTGACCCGTTGAGCCGAAACAGAGGATCAATAATAAGAAAGTTTAAAATTGACAGGAGAGAAAATATCAAAATATCTCCTGCCGCAATCAAAAACAACTTCAACAACATCAATAAGTCAAAAGTTGATGTAGAAAACGCCTGGTACCAAATAAAAGTATTTCGAGGCGCAGATGAAGTTGAAACTCAATTGATTGAAAAAATGAGTAAAATTATTGATGCTCCCATAGAATACAGGCAGTATCACGTTTTCAACGGTGATGCTAGTTTCTATGTGCTTGGAAAAGGCAAAGCAGATGCGCTGTTGAGTTGCAACCGTCAACTTACCAGCAGTTTCGGTGATGATATGCTGAAAGTAGTTAGGTACACAGCAAAGTCTGATGTTTACCGTGACGAGCAACTAGAAAGCATTAAGCAGTGCATCAAAAGCCGGGTCTATTTAGAACAAGGCGTTCTTGACTTGAGCGGTCTCAGCTTTGACAAAACTCTGAAGAAGCAAGGTATCAGAATTAACTTGCATAGAAGCGAGTATTTTACAATTATTGTAAAAACATTAGATTCGCTGTTCAGAGGAAGTGATCAAAATAAAAGAATCACAACATTAAATTTAGAAAAAAATAACTTAAGTTATAAATCAATTGGCTTTCTCAAAAACAGCCTCATTGATATGTTTCCCAATATTAACCGTCTCTCAGTTGCTGAAAATCACATTAAAATTGTAAAAGATTTGAAAGCATTAAGAGATTGGAATTTAATTGAGCTTAAGTTATACGATAGCAGTCAAGATGCAACTGTAAATGATATAAGCAACTGGCGGAAACTCTTTCCAGACTTGATCAAACTTAACTGCAGAGATTATGAGCCTCCAGTTAAAATAGATGTTGCAGAGTATGAAATACCAAAAACTATGGGAAGCAACTTTATGCTGCTTTCTGATAGTGCAAAAGAAGTGTTCATCAATCATGTCAAAAACTTATTCAGTTGCCTTGACAAAGTAAAAACCTCAGATGATGCAAACAACTTTTACTGTAAAGATTCACAGTTTAGCTTGACAATTTCTAACAATGATAAAGATTGTACAATGAAAAAATACTTGGAAGTGTGCAAGGAGTGCACACCAAACAACCGACAGAAAGTCAGAGTCGGGTGTAATAAGTCCGATTCCAAAAAGTATTACTTTGGGAGAGAGGAAATTGTGAAAGCGTTGCGCAAGCTACCCTTATCAAAACACATCATGGACAGCTTTGTTTGTGATGTCACGTTCTGCTCTAGTGAGTTCATCAGTTACGTTATCAGCGGC
This sequence comes from Thalia democratica, assembly GCF_965202585.1. Taxonomy (NCBI): domain Eukaryota; kingdom Metazoa; phylum Chordata; class Thaliacea; order Salpida; family Salpidae; genus Thalia; species Thalia democratica. The sequence goes on from NW_028139489.1 coordinate 25,141, forward strand.
ACTTTTGAAGAAGCCGGTGGTAAAGTTCGCGCCTTCACCAGAAGCATATCCTGCGCAATTTCCGCTGATATTAAATTTACAATACTGAGCGACATGCTCCATATCAGGAACCAATCGGTCGCCGAAAAGAAAGAAAACGCCGCCAAGGTGGCCGCAATCAACCAGTTGCCACGACCGCCGTGTGACGTGCGAACGGAGATGTTGAAAACTTTCATGAAAGACTCAGGAATGAACGAGAAATATTCGCACGAATGTCTGCACAACAACGGGTGGGATTATGATAAAGCCGGAAGAAATTTTATGGAACTGCACAAAAACAACCACATACCGCTTGAAGCATATCAATTCTAAAATACTGTTAACAAAATAAAAACAAAGAAGCTAAAACGAACTATCGATCTTAACTAAAAGCTTCTTTTCTTGTTATTTTTTCCCTTGATTTTAACAAATTTTTAATTGAGCTCTTTTATTTGTTGTTGTTTTCTTTTACAATTTTAATAAATTTTAATTAAAAAAAAATAAGTTTTTATATTATCAATAAGTATAAGCTAAAAAATGGTCTAAGTAAAATAAAAGTTTTCACTGATATATCCGCAGAAAAGAATGCGAAAACCTTTGATAGAAGAGTTTTTTATGCAAAGAAATTGATGTTTAGTATTAATTATCATAAAATAATATCTAATACAATAGAAATAAATTACAATAAATGAATTATTTTATATAAAAATAATACTTAGATTGCCTACTCCAAAACTATTTCATTTGCATTAAAAGATCAAGGTCATATAATATAAAACATAAGGCTTTACTGTAACTCAATCATTTTAAATATCATACTTTCGTTTGGATACTTTCAGTTTATTATTATTATAGATAAATAGTTTAATTTAGACTACAGTCTAATATTTTAAGAAATAAAAGTGTTTGCACTGATAAATCCCATTGGTCATGTTTGAAAATAAACTGAACCGAGATTTGGCAAAATTTAGTTTTTTATTGAATATAAGACTGACATGTATAAAATTAAACAAAAACTAGAGGACGGCTTTCGATATTTGTGCAAAAGCTTATGCAAATTAGTTTTGTACTAGCTTAAATAGTTATATTTAGTTAGTTAAGTTTAGTATTCTGTCCTGGACATGACATTAAACTGTATCCTGGTGTATGACTCAATAACCCAAAGGTTTTTTCGTACATCAGGTCCTAGGACCAAATATTTGAGCGCTTTTTTTTTTCGTACGTTCAATATTGTTAGTTGTATAAAAAATTGTTTGTTCAAGTTCTAAAGTTGACCATGTTTTTATTATACTTTAGTATCTAAAAATAAATAGATATGATTTGGCTAGTACAATAAAATAATAGTTTTACCTTTGAAAAAAATAATACATGAAAATTTATAAAAACTTATTGTTTATTAAAAGTTAAGCAAAAAAAGTCAGAACGTTGCTAGAAGTTACTTGCATTATTTATTGTTTTAACCCTGAGTACTGGTGCCAGACAAAAAATGGCCATATTCGAATACTGACGCAATTGCCACTAGTTGGCGCAGTTTTTGTATAAATAGTTGAACTTATCAAATTTTTTTCATTTGAGCTTAGCTGTCATGAGAGCAACATGTAAGTTTTAGTTTGTACGGAAGCTTACGTAAATTAGTTTTTTACTAGCTGAAATAGTCTTAAAGTTTAATATTGTTATTTTATATGAAAAATTGTTTGTTCAAGTTCTAAAGTTGACCATGTTTTTATTATACTTTAGTATCTAAAAATAAATAGATATGATTTGGCTAGTACAATAAAAAATAGTTTTACCTTTGAAAAAAATAATACATGAAAATTTATAAAAACTTATTGTTTATTAAAAGTTAAGCAAAAAAAGTCAGAACGTTGCTAGAAGTTACTTGCATTATTTATTGTTTTAACCCTGAGTACTGGTGCCAGACAAAAAAATGGCCATATTCGAATACTGACGCAATTGCCACTAGTTGGCGCAGTTTTTGTATAAATAGTTGAACTTATCAAATTTTTTTCATTTGAGCTTAGCTGTCATGAGAGCAACATGTAAGTTTTAGTTTGTACGGAAGCTTACGTAAATTAGTTTTTTACTAGCTGAAATAGTCTTAAAGTTTAATATTGTTATTTTATATGAAAAATTGTTTGTTCAAGTTCTAAAGTTGACCATGTTTTTATTATACTTTAGTATCTAAAAATAAATAGATATGATTTGGCTAGTACAATAACAAAATAGTTTTACCTTTGAAAAAAATAATACATGAAAGTTTATAAAAACTCATTGTTTATTAAAAGTTGAGCAAAAAAAGTCAGACAAGTTTAGTTTTGTTAACAAACCAAGGCACTTTTTGTTTGTTTTTAGTTTACATTATGATTAGGTTAGAATTAAAGCTAGCTAAAAGTGTATTGTATTAAGTGATAGATATCACTTGATGACTTTGATAAAATAGTTAGAAAAAATATAATTATAATATAATGTAAGATTAATATGACAAAGTTGTTTATAAGTAAATATAAAAACCTATAGTTATTGAGACGACAGGTTTAAGAAAATTCTCGAGAAAGGACATTTAAATTATAATTTAGTACTTATAACTAAATCATACTTGTAAATTAGTATTTTAGAGTAGTATTGCATCAGATATTCAGTCTAATTATAGCAGCACACCAAATAATAATTTATGTAAAATTTAGTTTGTGTTAAAAGCTTAAGTTAATTATGCTTCTTTTAACTTAAATAATTTTAAAGTTTAATGTTATAACTACAATTGTTTTAAAAATTATAAAACTATATTTGTTACTTATAGTTAGTATTGTGGGATTTAAAATATAACAAAGCAAGTTTCAAACTGAATTTACTCGTTATTTTAACAGTTTTTAACAGTTATTAACAGTTTATAATTACATTAACACAAATTAATTATGTAATTTTAAACTTTTGATCTTACTTAATTGATCTTACTTTTTATCTTACTCTGATAAAACCTAAAGCTACTTAATTAACGTTTATGATATAATTAGTTGCTAACAAAAGTAGTTGATAAGTATTAGCTGAAACATGTTTTACTTTTTTGCACAACAAAAATGGTTTTATGATACATGTCTCTAATTTTTATTTAATATATGTATTTTAGAAAAATGAATAGATGACTGTATTTAAACTAACTAGTGGCGTATTTTCAGAACAACTTAGTAACATATAACGCAAATAAATAATGACAAATATGGAAGATTTACTGTCAAAAATGAAAAACATTACAGTTCAAAAGAAAAGTATTCAATTATATAAACCACCTAAAAGCAGAGGTAATGTTTACAGTGTTCTTATAAAATTATTAAGATGTTTTTTCTTACCGTTATTAAGTTATATAAGTTTTTAAGTTACCTAGGTAAATGTGTTTTTATAATATTTTTAGTCATGTAAATTAGCTAAACGTCGAAACAAACTATTTTTCAGAATCTCATAAAAAAAACAATGATCATGATGAAAGACTTAACATCTCATTACATCATGTTGATCACGGAGATTGTTACGAACCTAAGACATTAGAAAAATGTTCTACATCGTACAAAAGTGGTAGAAAACGTTACAAAAACAAAATGAAATGTTACAAAGTCAAGGGTCGTCTAGGAAAACAAAGGTTTTAATTAACAACTAGTTTAAATAGAATTAAGTTGAGTTATTTAAAAATGAAATTGAAAGTTGGTTATTTACAAAGTTAGCTTGAATACAAATATTGAATCGCAATGTTTTTAAATTATTTATTCAACAGTAGTTTGTTTTTCTCAATACTATACTTATGATATTCTATTTTATATTTAAATTTGAGACTACAGTAACTCAGGTTTTATAAATTGTTTGTAACGCTTTATAGACCGTTCCTCATGAATGGTATATTTTTTCGATTTGATAATGAAACTTTTAAATTGTTAAACAAAAACTATTTTAAAGGAAAACAGTTTATGACCGCCTTGGAAAACGACGACCACAAAATAATAATGATATAGATAATGACGGTTGTGTCATTATGAAGGGAGACTTATACGCTCACAAAAAGAAATTGTAAGTTGTTGTTTGTTTTTTTAAACTTATTTTTCGTATAATTGAAATATTAAGTTTTTGTACTTTTTTATTATACGTAAACTCTTAAGACTAATAATAAAAATAACTAAAACATTTATCAAAATATAATATTGAATAAAAATTCAATTGTTTTGAGTACAAGGTTTTGGTTATGAGTACAAGGTTTTACTACCTTGTAAAACAAAACTTTAATGTATTAAATTTCACAGTGACCCGTTGAGCCGAAACAGAGGATCAATAATAAGAAAGTTTAAAATTGACAGGAGAGAAAATATCAAAATATCTCCTGCCGCAATCAAAAACAACTTCAACAACATCAATAAGTCAAAAGTTGATGTAGAAAACGCCTGGTACCAAATAAAAGTATTTCGAGGCGCAGATGAAGTTGAAACTCAATTGATTGAAAAAATGAGTAAAATTATTGATGCTCCCATAGAATACAGGCAGTATCACGTTTTCAACGGTGATGCTAGTTTCTATGTGCTTGGAAAAGGCAAAGCAGATGCGCTGTTGAGTTGCAACCGTCAACTTACCAGCAGTTTCGGTGATGATATGCTGAAAGTAGTTAGGTACACAGCAAAGTCTGATGTTTACCGTGACGAGCAACTAGAAAGCATTAAGCAGTGCATCAAAAGCCGGGTCTATTTAGAACAAGGCGTTCTTGACTTGAGCGGTCTCAGCTTTGACAAAACTCTGAAGAAGCAAGGTATCAGAATTAACTTGCATAGAAGCGAGTATTTTACAATTATTGTAAAAACATTAGATTCGCTGTTCAGAGGAAGTGATCAAAATAAAAGAATCACAACATTAAATTTAGAAAAAAATAACTTAAGTTATAAATCAATTGGCTTTCTCAAAAACAGCCTCATTGATATGTTTCCCAATATTAACCGTCTCTCAGTTGCTGAAAATCACATTAAAATTGTAAAAGATTTGAAAGCATTAAGAGATTGGAATTTAATTGAGCTTAAGTTATACGATAGCAGTCAAGATGCAACTGTAAATGATATAAGCAACTGGCGGAAACTCTTTCCAGACTTGATCAAACTTAACTGCAGAGATTATGAGCCTCCAGTTAAAATAGATGTTGCAGAGTATGAAATACCAAAAACTATGGGAAGCAACTTTATGCTGCTTTCTGATAGTGCAAAAGAAGTGTTCATCAATCATGTCAAAAACTTATTCAGTTGCCTTGACAAAGTAAAAACCTCAGATGATGCAAACAACTTTTACTGTAAAGATTCACAGTTTAGCTTGACAATTTCTAACAATGATAAAGATTGTACAATGAAAAAATACTTGGAAGTGTGCAAGGAGTGCACACCAAACAACCGACAGAAAGTCAGAGTCGGGTGTAATAAGTCCGATTCCAAAAAGTATTACTTTGGGAGAGAGGAAATTGTGAAAGCGTTGCGCAAGCTACCCTTATCAAAACACATCATGGACAGCTTTGTTTGTGATGTCACGTTCTGCTCTAGTGAGTTCATCAGTTACGTTATCAGCGGCACTTTTGAAGAAGCCGGTGGTAAAGTTCGCGCCTTCACCAGAAGCATATCCTGCGCAATTTCCGCTGATATTAAATTTACAATACTGAGCGACATGCTCCATATCAGGAACCAATCGGTCGCCGAAAAGAAAGAAAACGCCGCCAAGGTGGCCGCAATCAACCAGTTGCCACGACCGCCGTGTGACGTGCGAACGGAGATGTTGAAAACTTTCATGAAAGACTCAGGAATGAACGAGAAATATTCGCACGAATGTCTGCACAACAACGGGTGGGATTATGATAAAGCCGGAAGAAATTTTATGGAACTGCACAAAAACAACCACATACCGCTTGAAGCATATCAATTCTAAAATACTGTTAACAAAATAAAAACAAAGAAGCTAAAACGAACTATCGATCTTAACTAAAAGCTTCTTTTCTTGTTATTTTTTCCCTTGATTTTAACAAATTTTTAATTGAGCTCTTTTATTTGTTGTTGTTTTCTTTTACAATTTTAATAAATTTTAATTAAAAAAAAATAAGTTTTTATATTATCAATAAGTATAAGCTAAAAAATGGTCTAAGTAAAATAAAAGTTTTCACTGATATATCCGCAGAAAAACATGCGAAAACCTTTGATAGAAGAGTTTTTTATGCAAAGAAATTGATGTTTAGTATTAATTATCATAAAATAATATCTAATACAATTGAAATAAATTACAATAAATGAATTATTTTATATAAAAATAATACTTAGATTGCCTACTCCAAAACTATTTCATTTGCATTAAAAGATCAAGGTCATATAATATAAAACATAAGGCTTTACTGTAACTCAATCATTTTAAATATCATACATTCGTTTGGATACTTTCAGTTTATTATTATTATAGATAAATAGTTTAATTTAGACTACAGTCTAATATTTTAAGAAATAAAAGTGTTTGCACTGATAAATCCCATTGGTCATGTTTGAAAATAAACTGAACCGAGATTTGGCAAAATTTAGTTTTTTATTGAATATAAGACTGACATGTATAAAATTAAACAAAAACTAGAGGACGGCTTTCGATATTTGTGCAAAAGCTTATGCAAATTAGTTTTGTACTAGCTTAAATAGTTATATTTAGTTAGTTAAGTTTAGTATTCTGTCCTGGACATGACATTAAACTGTATCCTGGTGTATGACTCAATAACCGAAAGGTTTTTTCGTACATCAGGTCCTAGGACCAAATATTTGAGCGCTTTTTTTTTTCGTACGTTCAATATTGTTAGTTGTATAAAAAATTGTTTGTTCAAGTTCTAAAGTTGACCATGTTTTTATTATACTTTAGTATCTAAAAATAAATAGATATGATTTGGCTAGTACAATAAAATAATAGTTTTACCTTTGAAAAAAATAATACATGAAAATTTATAAAAACTTATTGTTTATTAAAAGTTAAGCAAAAAAAGTCAGAACGTTGCTAGAAGTTACTTGCATTATTTATTGTTTTAACCCTGAGTACTGGTGCCAGACAAAAAAATGGCCATATTCGAATACTGACGCAATTGCCACTAGTTGGCGCAGTTTTTGTATAAATAGTTGAACTTATCAAATTTTTTTCATTTGAGCTTAGCTGTCATGAGAGCAACATGTAAGTTTTAGTTTGTACGGAAGCTTACGTAAATTAGTTTTTTACTAGCTGAAATAGTCTTAAAGTTTAATATTGTTATTTTATATGAAAAATTGTTTGTTCAAGTTCTAAAGTTGACCATGTTTTTATTATACTTTAGTATCTAAAAATAAATAGATATGATTTGGCTAGTACAATAAAAAATAGTTTTACCTTTGAAAAAAATAATACATGAAAATTTATAAAAACTTATTGTTTATTAAAAGTTAAGCAAAAAAAGTCAGAACGTTGCTAGAAGTTACTTGCATTATTTATTGTTTTAACCCTGAGTACTGGTGCCAGACAAAAAAATGGCCATATTCGAATACTGACGCAATTGCCACTAGTTGGCGCAGTTTTTGTATAAATAGTTGAACTTATCAAATTTTTTTCATTTGAGCTTAGCTGTCATGAGAGCAACATGTAAGTTTTAGTTTGTACGGAAGCTTACGTAAATTAGTTTTTTACTAGCTGAAATAGTCTTAAAGTTTAATATTGTTATTTTATATGAAAAATTGTTTGTTCAAGTTCTAAAGTTGACCATGTTTTTATTATACTTTAGTATCTAAAAATAAATAGATATGATTTGGCTAGTACAATAACAAAATAGTTTTACCTTTGAAAAAAATAATACATGAAAGTTTATAAAAACTCATTGTTTATTAAAAGTTGAGCAAAAAAAGTCAGACAAGTTTAGTTTTGTTAACAAACCAAGGCACTTTTTGTTTGTTTTTAGTTTACATTATGATTAGGTTAGAATTAAAGCTAGCTAAAAGTGTATTGTATTAAGTGATAGATATCACTTGATGACTTTGATAAAATAGTTAGAAAAAATATAATTATAATATAATGTAAGATTAATATGACAAAGTTGTTTATAAGTAAATATAAAAACCTATAGTTATTGAGACGACAGGTTTAAGAAAATTCTCGAGAAAGGACATTTAAATTATAATTTAGTACTTATAACTAAATCATACTTGTAAATTAGTATTTTAGAGTAGTATTGCATCAGATATTCAGTCTAATTATAGCAGCACACCAAATAATAATTTATGTAAAATTTAGTTTGTGTTAAAAGCTTAAGTTAATTATGCTTCTTTTAACTTAAATAATTTTAAAGTTTAATGTTATAACTACAATTGTTTTAAAAATTATAAAACTATATTTGTTACTTATAGTTAGTATTGTGGGATTTAAAATATAACAAAGCAAGTTTCAAACTGAATTTACTCGTTATTTTAACAGTTTTTAACAGTTATTAACAGTTTATAATTACATTAACACAAATTAATTATGTAATTTTAAACTTTTGATCTTACTTAATTGATCTTACTTTTTATCTTACTCTGATAAAACCTAAAGCTACTTAATTAACGTTTATGATATAATTAGTTGCTAACAAAAGTAGTTGATAAGTATTAGCTGAAACATGTTTTACTTTTTTGCACAACAAAAATGGTTTTATGATACATGTCTCTAATTTTTATTTAATATATGTATTTTAGAAAAATGAATAGATGACCGTATTTAAACTAACTAGTGGCGTGTTTTCAGAACAACTTAGTAACATATAACGCAAATAAATAATGACAAATATGGAAGATTTACTGTCAAAAATGAAAAACATTACAGTTCAAAAGAAAAGTATTCAATTATATAAACCACCTAAAAGCAGAGGTAATGTTTACAGTGTTCTTATAAAATTATTAAGATGTTTTTTCTTACCGTTATTAAGTTATATAAGTTTTTAAGTTACCTAGGTAAATGTGTTTTTATAATATTTTTAGTCATGTAAATTAGCTAAACGTCGAAACAAACTATTTTTCAGAATCTCATAAAAAAAACAATGATCATGATGAAAGACTTAACATCTCATTACATCATGTTGATCACGGAGATTGTTACGAACCTAAGACATTAGAAAAATGTTCTACATCGTACAAAAGTGGTAGAAAACGTTACAAAAACAAAATGAAATGTTACAAAGTCAAGGGTCGTCTAGGAAAACAAAGGTTTTAATTAACAACTAGTTTAAATAGAATTAAGTTGAGTTATTTAAAAATGAAATTGAAAGTTGGTTATTTACAAAGTTAGCTTGAATACAAATATTGAATCGCAATGTTTTTAAATTATTTATTCAACAGTAGTTTGTTTTTCTCAATACTATACTTATGATATTCTATTTTATATTTAAATTTGAGACTACAGTAACTCAGGTTTTATAAATTGTTTGTAACGCTTTATAGACCGTTCCTCATGAATGGTATATTTTTTCGATTTGATAATGAAACTTTTAAATTGTTAAACAAAAACTATTTTAAAGGAAAACAGTTTATGACCGCCTTGGAAAACGACGACCACAAAATAATAATGATATAGATAATGACGGTTGTGTCATTATGAAGGGAGACTTATACGCTCACAAAAAGAAATTGTAAGTTGTTGTTTGTTTTTTTAAACTTATTTTTCGTATAATTGAAATATTAAGTTTTTGTACTTTTTTATTATACGTAAACTCTTAAGACTAATAATAAAAATAACTAAAACATTTATCAAAATATAATATTGAATAAAAATTCAATTGTTTTGAGTACAAGGTTTTGGTTATGAGTACAAGGTTTTACTACCTTGTAAAACAAAACTTTAATGTATTAAATTTCACAGTGACCCGTTGAGCCGAAACAGAGGATCAATAATAAGAAAGTTTAAAATTGACAGGAGAGAAAATATCAAAATATCTCCTGCCGCAATCAAAAACAACTTCAACAACATCAATAAGTCAAAAGTTGATGTAGAAAACGCCTGGTACCAAATAAAAGTATTTCGAGGCGCAGATGAAGTTGAAACTCAATTGATTGAAAAAATGAGTAAAATTATTGATGCTCCCATAGAATACAGGCAGTATCACGTTTTCAACGGTGATGCTAGTTTCTATGTGCTTGGAAAAGGCAAAGCAGATGCGCTGTTGAGTTGCAACCGTCAACTTACCAGCAGTTTCGGTGATGATATGCTGAAAGTAGTTAGGTACACAGCAAAGTCTGATGTTTACCGTGACGAGCAACTAGAAAGCATTAAGCAGTGCATCAAAAGCCGGGTCTATTTAGAACAAGGCGTTCTTGACTTGAGCGGTCTCAGCTTTGACAAAACTCTGAAGAAGCAAGGTATCAGAATTAACTTGCATAGAAGCGAGTATTTTACAATTATTGTAAAAACATTAGATTCGCTGTTCAGAGGAAGTGATCAAAATAAAAGAATCACAACATTAAATTTAGAAAAAAATAACTTAAGTTATAAATCAATTGGCTTTCTCAAAAACAGCCTCATTGATATGTTTCCCAATATTAACCGTCTCTCAGTTGCTGAAAATCACATTAAAATTGTAAAAGATTTGAAAGCATTAAGAGATTGGAATTTAATTGAGCTTAAGTTATACGATAGCAGTCAAGATGCAACTGTAAATGATATAAGCAACTGGCGGAAACTCTTTCCAGACTTGATCAAACTTAACTGCAGAGATTATGAGCCTCCAGTTAAAATAGATGTTGCAGAGTATGAAATACCAAAAACTATGGGAAGCAACTTTATGCTGCTTTCTGATAGTGCAAAAGAAGTGTTCATCAATCATGTCAAAAACTTATTCAGTTGCCTTGACAAAGTAAAAACCTCAGATGATGCAAACAACTTTTACTGTAAAGATTCACAGTTTAGCTTGACAATTTCTAACAATGATAAAGATTGTACAATGAAAAAATACTTGGAAGTGTGCAAGGAGTGCACACCAAACAACCGACAGAAAGTCAGAGTCGGGTGTAATAAGTCCGATTCCAAAAAGTATTACTTTGGGAGAGAGGAAATTGTGAAAGCGTTGCGCAAGCTACCCTTATCAAAACACATCATGGACAGCTTTGTTTGTGATGTCACGTTCTGCTCTAGTGAGTTCATCAGTTACGTTATCAGCGGCACTTTTGAAGAAGCCGGTGGTAAAGTTCGCGCCTTCACCAGAAGCATATCCTGCGCAATTTCCGCTGATATTAAATTTACAATACTGAGCGACATGCTCCATATCAGGAACCAATCGGTCGCCGAAAAGAAAGAAAACGCCGCCAAGGTGGCCGCAATCAACCAGTTGCCACGACCGCCGTGTGACGTGCGAACGGAGATGTTGAAAACTTTCATGAAAGACTCAGGAATGAACGAGAAATATTCGCACGAATGTCTGCACAACAACGGGTGGGATTATGATAAAGCCGGAAGAAATTTTATGGAACTGCACAAAAACAACCACATACCGCTTGAAGCATATCAATTCTAAAATACTGTTAACAAAATAAAAACAAAGAAGCTAAAACGAACTATCGATCTTAACTAAAAGCTTCTTTTCTTGTTATTTTTTCCCTTGATTTTAACAAATTTTTAATTGAGCTCTTTTATTTGTTGTTGTTTTCTTTTACAATTTTAATAAATTTTAATTAAAAAAAAATAAGTTTTTATATTATCAATAAGTATAAGCTAAAAAATGGTCTAAGTAAAATAAAAGTTTTCACTGATATATCCGCAGAAAAGAATGCGAAAACCTTTGATAGAAGAGTTTTTTATGCAAAGAAATTGATGTTTAGTATTAATTATCATAAAATAATATCTAATACAATAGAAATAAATTACAATAAATGAATTATTTTATATAAAAATAATACTTAGATTGCCTACTCCAAAACTATTTCATTTGCATTAAAAGATCAAGGTCATATAATATAAAACATAAGGCTTTACTGAAACTCAATCATTTTAAATATCATACTTTCGTTTGGATACTTTCAGTTTATTATTATTATAGATAAATAGTTTAATTTAGACTACAGTCTAATATTTTAAGAAATAAAAGTGTTTGCACTGATAAATCCCATTGGTCATGTTTGAAAATAAACTGAACCGAGATTTGGCAAAATTTAGTTTTTTATTGAATATAAGACTGACATGTATAAAATTAAACAAAAACTAGAGGACGGCTTTCGATATTTGTGCAAAAGCTTATGCAAATTAGTTTTGTACTAGCTTAAATAGTTATATTTAGTTAGTTAAGTTTAGTATTCTGTCCTGGACATGACATTAAACTGTATCCTGGTGTATGACTCAATAACCGAAAGGTTTTTTCGTACATCAGGTCCTAGGACCAAATATTTGAGCGCTTTTTTTTTTCGTACGTTCAATATTGTTAGTTGTATAAAAAATTGTTTGTTCAAGTTCTAAAGTTGACCATGTTTTTATTATACTTTAGTATCTAAAAATAAATAGATATGATTTGGCTAATACAATAAAATAATAGTTTTACCTTTGAAAAAAATAATACATGAAAATTTATAAAAACTTATTGTTTATTAAAAGTTAAGCAAAAAAAGTCAGAACGTTGCTAGAAGTTACTTGCATTATTTATTGTTTTAACCCTGAGTACTGGTGCCAGACAAAAAAATGGCCATATTCGAATACTGACGCAATTGCCACTAGTTGGCGCAGTTTTTGTATAAATAGTTGAACTTATCAAATTTTTTTCATTTGAGCTTAGCTGTCATGAGAGCAACATGTAAGTTTTAGTTTGTACGGAAGCTTACGTAAATTAGTTTTTTACTAGCTGAAATAGTCTTAAAGTTTAATATTGTTATTTTATATGAAAAATTGTTTGTTCAAGTTCTAAAGTTGACCATGTTTTTATTATACTTTAGTATCTAAAAATAAATAGATATGATTTGGCTAGTACAATAAAAAATAGTTTTACCTTTGAAAAAAATAATACATGAAAATTTATAAAAACTTATTGTTTATTAAAAGTTAAGCAAAAAAAGTCAGAACGTTGCTAGAAGTTACTTGCATTATTTATTGTTTTAACCCTGAGTACTGGTGCCAGACAAAAAAATGGCCATATTCGAATACTGACGCAATTGCCACTAGTTGGCGCAGTTTTTGTATAAATAGTTGAACTTATCAAATTTTTTTCATTTGAGCTTAGCTGTCATGAGAGCAACATGTAAGTTTTAGTTTGTACGGAAGCTTACGTAAATTAGTTTTTTACTAGCTGAAATAGTCTTAAAGTTTAATATTGTTATTTTATATGAAAAATTGTTTGTTCAAGTTCTAAAGTTGACCATGTTTTTATTATACTTTAGTATCTAAAAATAAATAGATATGATTTGGCTAGTACAATAACAAAATAGTTTTACCTTTGAAAAAAATAATACATGAAAGTTTATAAAAACTCATTGTTTATTAAAAGTTGAGCAAAAAAAGTCAGACAAGTTTAGTTTTGTTAACAAACCAAGGCACTTTTTGTTTGTTTTTAGTTTACATTATGATTAGGTTAGAATTAAAGCTAGCTAAAAGTGTATTGTATTAAGTGATAGATATCACTTGATGACTTTGATAAAATAGTTAGAAAAAATATAATTATAATATAATGTAAGATTAATATGACAAAGTTGTTTATAAGTAAATATAAAAACCTATAGTTATTGAGACGACAGGTTTAAGAAAATTCTCGAGAAAGGACATTTAAATTATAATTTAGTACTTATAACTAAATCATACTTGTAAATTAGTATTTTAGAGTAGTATTGCATCAGATATTCAGTCTAATTATAGCAGCACACCAAATAATAATTTATGTAAAATTTAGTTTGTGTTAAAAGCTTAAGTTAATTATGCTTCTTTTAACTTAAATAATTTTAAAGTTTAATGTTATAACTACAATTGTTTTAAAAATTATAAAACTATATTTGTTACTTATAGTTAGTATTGTGGGATTTAAAATATAACAAAGCAAGTTTCAAACTGAATTTACTCGTTATTTTAACAGTTTTTAACAGTTATTAACAGTTTATAATTACATTAACACAAATTAATTATGTAATTTTAAACTTTTGATCTTACTTAATTGATCTTACTTTTTATCTTACTCTGATAAAACCTAAAGCTACTTAATTAACGTTTATGATATAATTAGTTGCTAACAAAAGTAGTTGATAAGTATTAGCTGAAACATGTTTTACTTTTTTGCACAACAAAAATGGTTTTATGATACATGTCTCTAATTTTTATTTAATATATGTATTTTAGAAAAATGAATAGATGACCGTATTTAAACTAACTAGTGGCGTATTTTCAGAACAACTTAGTAACATATAACGCAAATAAATAATGACAAATATGGAAGATTTACTGTCAAAAATGAAAAACATTACAGTTCAAAAGAAAAGTATTCAATTATATAAACCACCTAAAAGCAGAGGTAATGTTTACAGTGTTCTTATAAAATTATTAAGATGTTTTTTCTTACCGTTATTAAGTTATATAAGTTTTTAAGTTACCTAGGTAAATGTGTTTTTATAATATTTTTAGTCATGTAAATTAGCTAAACGTCGAAACAAACTATTTTTCAGAATCTCATAAAAAAAACAATGATCATGATGAAAGACTTAACATCTCATTACATCATGTTGATCACGGAGATTGTTACGAACCTAAGACATTAGAAAAATGTTCTACATCGTACAAAAGTGGTAGAAAACGTTACAAAAACAAAATGAAATGTTACAAAGTCAAGGGTCGTCTAGGAAAACAAAGGTTTTAATTAACAACTAGTTTAAATAGAATTAAGTTGAGTTATTTAAAAATGAAATTGAAAGTTGGTTATTTACAAAGTTAGCTTGAATACAAATATTGAATCGCAATGTTTTTAAATTATTTATTCAACAGTAGTTTGTTTTTCTCAATACTATACTTATGATATTCTATTTTATATTTAAATTTGAGACTACAGTAACTCAGGTTTTATAAATTGTTTGTAACGCTTTATAGACCGTTCCTCATGAATGGTATATTTTTTCGATTTGATAATGAAACTTTTAAATTGTTAAACAAAAACTATTTTAAAGGAAAACAGTTTATGACCGCCTTGGAAAACGACGACCACAAAATAATAATGATATAGATAATGACGGTTGTGTCATTATGAAGGGAGACTTATACGCTCACAAAAAGAAATTGTAAGTTGTTGTTTGTTTTTTTAAACTTATTTTTCGTATAATTGAAATATTAAGTTTTTGTACTTTTTTATTATACGTAAACTCTTAAGACTAATAATAAAAATAACTAAAACATTTATCAAAATATAATATTGAATAAAAATTCAATTGTTTTGAGTACAAGGTTTTGGTTATGAGTACAAGGTTTTACTACCTTGTAAAACAAAACTTTAATGTATTAAATTTCACAGTGACCCGTTGAGCCGAAACAGAGGATCAATAATAAGAAAGTTTAAAATTGACAGGAGAGAAAATATCAAAATATCTCCTGCCGCAATCAAAAACAACTTCAACAACATCAATAAGTCAAAAGTTGATGTAGAAAACGCCTGGTACCAAATAAAAGTATTTCGAGGCGCAGATGAAGTTGAAACTCAATTGATTGAAAAAATGAGTAAAATTATTGATGCTCCCATAGAATACAGGCAGTATCACGTTTTCAACGGTGATGCTAGTTTCTATGTGCTTGGAAAAGGCAAAGCAGATGCGCTGTTGAGTTGCAACCGTCAACTTACCAGCAGTTTCGGTGATGATATGCTGAAAGTAGTTAGGTACACAGCAAAGTCTGATGTTTACCGTGACGAGCAACTAGAAAGCATTAAGCAGTGCATCAAAAGCCGGGTCTATTTAGAACAAGGCGTTCTTGACTTGAGCGGTCTCAGCTTTGACAAAACTCTGAAGAAGCAAGGTATCAGAATTAACTTGCATAGAAGCGAGTATTTTACAATTATTGTAAAAACATTAGATTCGCTGTTCAGAGGAAGTGATCAAAATAAAAGAATCACAACATTAAATTTAGAAAAAAATAACTTAAGTTATAAATCAATTGGCTTTCTCAAAAACAGCCTCATTGATATGTTTCCCAATATTAACCGTCTCTCAGTTGCTGAAAATCACATTAAAATTGTAAAAGATTTGAAAGCATTAAGAGATTGGAATTTAATTGAGCTTAAGTTATACGATAGCAGTCAAGATGCAACTGTAAATGATATAAGCAACTGGCGGAAACTCTTTCCAGACTTGATCAAACTTAACTGCAGAGATTATGAGCCTCCAGTTAAAATAGATGTTGCAGAGTATGAAATACCAAAAACTATGGGAAGCAACTTTATGCTGCTTTCTGATAGTGCAAAAGAAGTGTTCATCAATCATGTCAAAAACTTATTCAGTTGCCTTGACAAAGTAAAAACCTCAGATGATGCAAACAACTTTTACTGTAAAGATTCACAGTTTAGCTTGACAATTTCTAACAATGATAAAGATTGTACAATGAAAAAATACTTGGAAGTGTGCAAGGAGTGCACACCAAACAACCGACAGAAAGTCAGAGTCGGGTGTAATAAGTCCGATTCCAAAAAGTATTACTTTGGGAGAGAGGAAATTGTGAAAGCGTTGCGCAAGCTACCCTTATCAAAACACATCATGGACAGCTTTGTTTGTGATGTCACGTTCTGCTCTAGTGAGTTCATCAGTTACGTTATCAGCGGCACTTTTGAAGAAGCCGGTGGTAAAGTTCGCGCCTTCACCAGAAGCATATCCTGCGCAATTTCCGCTGATATTAAATTTACAATACTGAGCGACATGCTCCATATCAGGAACCAATCGGTCGCCGAAAAGAAAGAAAACGCCGCCAAGGTGGCCGCAATCAACCAGTTGCCACGACCGCCGTGTGACGTGCGAACGGAGATGTTGAAAACTTTCATGAAAGACTCAGGAATGAACGAGAAATATTCGCACGAATGTCTGCACAACAACGGGTGGGATTATGATAAAGCCGGAAGAAATTTTATGGAACTGCACAAAAACAACCACATACCGCTTGAAGCATATCAATTCTAAAATACTGTTAACAAAATAAAAACAAAGAAGCTAAAACGAACTATCGATCTTAACTAAAAGCTTCTTTTCTTGTTATTTTTTCCCTTGATTTTAACAAATTTTTAATTGAGCTCTTTTATTTGTTGTTGTTTTCTTTTACAATTTTAATAAATTTTAATTAAAAAAAAATAAGTTTTTATATTATCAATAAGTATAAGCTAAAAAATGGTCTAAGTAAAATAAAAGTTTTCACTGATATATCCGCAGAAAAACATGCGAAAACCTTTGATAGAAGAGTTTTTTATGCAAAGAAATTGATGTTTAGTATTAATTATCATAAAATAATATCTAATACAATTGAAATAAATTACAATAAATGAATTATTTTATATAAAAATAATACTTAGATTGCCTACTCCAAAACTATTTCATTTGCATTAAAAGATCAAGGTCATATAATATAAAACATAAGGCTTTACTGTAACTCAATCATTTTAAATATCATACATTCGTTTGGATACTTTCAGTTTATTATTATTATAGATAAATAGTTTAATTTAGACTACAGTCTAATATTTTAAGAAATAAAAGTGTTTGCACTGATAAATCCCATTGGTCATGTTTGAAAATAAACTGAACCGAGATTTGGCAAAATTTAGTTTTTTATTGAATATAAGACTGACATGTATAAAATTAAACAAAAACTAGAGGACGGCTTTCGATATTTGTGCAAAAGCTTATGCAAATTAGTTTTGTACTAGCTTAAATAGTTATATTTAGTTAGTTAAGTTTAGTATTCTGTCCTGGACATGACATTAAACTGTATCCTGGTGTATGACTCAATAACCGAAAGGTTTTTTCGTACATCAGGTCCTAGGACCAAATATTTGAGCGCTTTTTTTTTTTCGTACGTTCAATATTGTTAATTGTATAAAAAATTGTTTGTTCAAGTTCTAAAGTTGACCATGTTTTTATTATACTTTAGTATCTAAAAATAAATAGATATGATTTGGCTAGTACAATAAAAAAATAGTTTTACCTTTGAAAAAAATAATACATGAAAATTTATAAAAACTTATTGTTTATTAAAAGTTAAGCAAAAAAAGTCAGAACGTTGCTAGAAGTTACTTGCATTATTTATTGTTTTAACCCTGAGTACTGGTGCCAGACAAAAAAATGGCCATATTCGAATAGTGACGCAATTGCCACTAGTTGGCGCAGTTTTTGTATAAATAGTTGAACTTATCAAATTTTTTTCATTTGAGCTTAGCAGTCAAGAGAGCAACATGTAAGTTTTAGTTTGTACGGAAGCTTACGTAAATTAGTTTTTTACTAGCTGGAATAGTCTTAAAGTTTAATATTGTTATTTTATATGAAAAATTGTTTGTTCAAGTTCTAAAGTTGACCATGTTTTTATTATACTTTAGTATCTAAAAATAAATAGATATGATTTGGCTAGTACAATAACAAAATAGTTTTACCTTTGAAAAAAATAATACATGAAAGTTTATAAAAACTCATTGTTTATTAAAAGTTAAGCAAAAAAAGTCAGACAAGTTTAATTTTGTTAACAAACCAAGGCACTTTTTGTTTGTTTTTAGTTTACATTATGATTAGGTTAGAACTAAAGCTAGCTAAAAGTGTATTGTATTAAGTGATAGATATCACTTGATGACTTTGATAAAATAGTTAGAAAAAATATAATTATAATATAATGTAAGATTAATATGACAAAGTTGTTTATAAGTAAATATAAAAACCTATAGTTATTGAGACGACAGGTTTAAGAAAATTCTCGAGAAAGGACATTTAAGTTATAATTTAGTACTTATAACTAAATCATACTTGTAAATTAGTATTTTAGAGTAGTATTGCATCAGATATTCAGTCTAATTATAGCAGCACACCAAATAATAATTTATGTAAAATTTAGTTTGTGTTAAAAGCTTAAGTTAATTATGCTTCTTTTAACTTAAATAATTTTAAAGTTTAATGTTATAACTACAATTGTTTTAAAAATTATAAAACTATATTTGTTACTTATAGTTAGTATTGTGGGATTTAAAATATAACAAAGCAAGTTTCAAACTGAATTTACTCGTAATTTTAACAGTTTTTAACAGTTATTAACAGTTTATAATTACATTAACACAAATTAATTATGTAATTTTAAACTTTTGATCTTACTTAATTGATCTTACTTTTTATCTTACTCTGATAAAACCTAAAGCTACTTAATTAACGTTTATGATATAATTAGTTGCTAACAAAAGTAGTTGATAAGTATTAGCTGAAACATGTTTTACTTTTTTGCACAACAAAAATGGTTTTATGATACATGTCTCTAATTTTTATTTAATATATGTATTTTAGAAAAATGAATAGATGACTGTACTTAAACTAACTAGTGGCGTATTTTCAGAACAGCTTAGTAACATATAACGCAAATAAATAATGACAAATATGGAAGATTTACTGTCAAAAATGAAAAACATTACAGTTCAAAAGAAAAGTATTCAATTATATAAACCACCTAAAAGCAGAGGTAATGTTTACAGTGTTCTTATAAAATTATTAAGATGTTTTTTCTTACCGTTATTAAGTTATATAAGTTTTTAAGTTACCTAGGTAAATGTGTTTTTATAATATTTTTAGTCATGTAAATTAGCTAAACGTCGAAACAAACTATTTTTCAGAATCTCATAAAAAAAACAATGATCATGATGAAAGACTTAACATCTCATTACATCATGTTGATCACGGAGATTGTTACGAACCTAAGACATTAGAAAAATGTTCTATATCGTACAAAAGTGGTAGAAAACGTTACAAAAACAAAATGAAATGTTACAAAGTCAAGGGTCGTCTAGGAAAACAAAGGTTTTAATTAACAACTAGTTTAAATAGAATTAAGTTGAGTTATTTAAAAATGAAATTGAAAGTTGGTTATTTACAAAGTTAGCTTGAATACAAATATTGAATCGCAATGTTTTTAAATTATTTATTCAACAGTAGTTTGTTTTTCTCAATACTATACTTATGATATTCTATTTTATATTTAAATTTGAGACTACAGTAACTCAGGTTTTATAAATTGTTTGTAACGCTTTATAGACCGTTCCTCATGAATGGTATATTTTTTCGATTTGATAATGAAACTTTTAAATTGTTAAACAAAAACTATTTTAAAGGAAAACAGTTTATGACCGCCTTGGAAAACGACGACCACAAAATAATAATGATATAGATAATGACGGTTGTGTCATTATGAAGGGAGACTTATACGCTAACAAAAAGAAATTGTAAGTTGTTGTTTGTTTTTTTTAAACTTATTTTTCGTATAATTGAAATATTAAGTTTTTGTACTTTTTTATTATACGTAAACTCTTAAGACTAATAATAAAAATAACTAAAACATTTATCAAAATATAATATTGAATAAAAATTCAATTGTTTTGAGTACAAGGTTTTGGTTATGAGTACAAGGTTTTACTACCTTGTAAAACAAAACTTTAATGTATTAAATTTCACAGTGACCCGTTGAGCCGAAACAGAGGATCAATAATAAGAAAGTTTAAAATTGACAGGAGAGAAAATATCAAAATATCTCCTGCCGCAATCAAAAACAACTTCAACAACATCAATAAGTCAAAAGTTGATGTAGAAAACGCCTGGTACCAAATAAAAGTATTTCGAGGCGCAGATGAAGTTGAAACTCAATTGATTGAAAAAATGAGTAAAATTATTGATGCTCCCATAGAATACAGGCAGTATCACGTTTTCAACGGTGATGCTAGTTTCTATGTGCTTGGAAAAGGCAAAGCAGATGCGCTGTTGAGTTGCAACCGTCAACTTACCAGCAGTTTCGGTAATGATATGCTGAAAGTAGTTAGGTACACAGCAAAGTCTGATGTATACCGTGACGACCAACTAGAAAGCATTAAGCAGTGCATCAAAAGCCGGGTCTATTTAGAACAAGGCGTTCTTGACTTGAGCGGTCTCAGCTTTGACAAAACTCTGAAGAAGCAAGGTATCAGAATTAACCTGCATAGAAGCGAGTATTTTACAATTATTGTAAAAACATTAGATTTGCTGTTCAGAGGAAGTGATCAAAATAAAAGAATCACAACATTAAATTTAGAAAAAAATAACTTAAGTTATAAATCAATTGGCTTTCTCAAAAACAGCCTCATTGATATGTTTCCCAATATTAACCGTCTCTCAGTTGCTGAAAATCACATTAAAATCGTAAAAGATTTGAAAGCATTAAGAGATTGGAATTTAATTGAGCTTAAGTTATACGATAGCAGTCAAGATGCAACTGTAAATGATATAAGCAACTGGCGAAAACTCTTTCCAGACTTGATCAAACTTAACTGCAGAGATTATGAGCCTCCAGTTAAAATAGATGTTGCAGAGTATGAAATACCAAAAACTATGGGAAGCAACTTTATGCTGCTTTCTGATAGTGCAAAAGAAGTGTTCATCAATCATGTCAAAAACTTATTCAGTTGCCTTGACAAAGTAAAAACCTCAGATGATGCAAGCAACTTTTACTGTAAAGATTCACAGTTTAGCTTGACAATTTCTAGCAATGATAAAGATTCTACAATGAAAAAATACTTGGAAGTGTGCAAGGAGTGCACACCAAACAACCGACAGAAAGTCAGAGTCGGTTGTAATAAGTCCGATTCCAAAAAGTATAACTTTGGGAGAGAGGAAATTGTGAAAGCGTTGCGCAAGCTACCCTTATCAAAACACATCATGGACAGCTTTGTTTGTGATGTCACGTTCTGCTCTAGTGAGTTCATCAGTTACGTTATCAGCGGCACTTTTGAAGAAGCCGGTGGTAAAGTTCGCGCCTTCACCAGAAGCATATCCTGCGCAATTTCCGCTGAAATTAAATTTACAATACTGAGCGACATGCTCCATATCAGGAACCAATCGGTCGCCGAAAAGAAAGAAAACGCCGCCAAGGTGGCCGCAATCAACCAGTTGCCACGACCGCCGTGTGACGTGCGAACGGAGATGTTGAAAACTTTCATGAAAGACTCAGGAATGAACGAGAAATATTCGCACGAATGTCTGCACAACAACGGGTGGGATTATGATAAAGCCGGAAGAAATTTTATGGAACTGCACAAAAACAACCACATACCGCTTGAAGCATATCAATTCTAAAATACTGTTAACAAAATAAAAACAAAGAAGCTAAAACGAACTATCGATCTTAACTAAAAGCTTCTTTTCTTGTTATTTTTTCCCTTGATTTTAACAAATTTTTAATTGAGCTCTTTTATTTGTTGTTGTTTTCTTTTACAATTTTAATAAATTTTAATTAAAAAAAAATAAGTTTTTATATTATCAATAACTAAAAAATGGTCTAAGTAAAATAAAAGTTTTCACTGATATATCCGCAGAAAAGAATGCGAAAACCTTTGATAGAAGAGTTTTTTATGCAAAGAAATTGATGTTTAGTATTAATTATCATAAAATAATATCTAATACAATAGAAATAAATTACAATAAATGAATTATTTTATATAAAAATAATACTTAGATTGCCTACTCCAAAACTATTTCATTTGCATTAAAACATCAAGGTCATATAATATAAAACATAAGGCTTTACTGTAACTCAATCATTTTAAATATCATACTTTCGTTTGGATACTTTCAGTTTATTATTATTATAGATAAATAGTTTAATTTAGACTACAGTCTAATATTTTAAGAAATAAAAGTGTTAGCACTGATAAATCCCATTGGTCATGTTTGAAAATAAACTGAACCGAGATTTGGCAAAATTTAGTTTTTTATTGAATATAAGACTGACATGTATAAAATTAAACAAAAACTAGAGGACGGCTTTCGATATTTGTGCAAAAGCTTATGCAAATTAGTTTTGTACTAGCTTAAATAGTTATATTTAGTTAGTTAAGTTTAGTATTCTGTCCTGGACATGACATTAAACTGTATCCTGGTGTATGACTCAATAACCGAAAGGTTTTTTCGTACATCAGGTCCTAGGACCAAATATTTGAGCGCTTTTTTTTTTTCGTACGTTCAATATTGTTAATTGTATAAAAAATTGTTTGTTCAAGTTCTAAAGTTGACCATGTTTTTATTATACTTTAGTATCTAAAAATAAATAGATATGATTTGGCTAGTACAATAAAAAAATAGTTTTACCTTTGAAAAAAATAATACATGAAAATTTATAAAAACTTATTGTTTATTAAAAGTTAAGCAAAAAAAGTCAGAACGTTGCTAGAAGTTACTTGCATTATTTATTGTTTTAACCCTGAGTACTGGTGCCAGACAAAAAAATGGCCATATTCGAATAGTGACGCAATTGCCACTAGTTGGCGCAGTTTTTGTATAAATAGTTGAACTTATCAAATTTTTTTCATTTGAGCTTAGCAGTCAAGAGAGCAACATGTAAGTTTTAGTTTGTACGGAAGCTTACGTAAATTAGTTTTTTACTAGCTGGAATAGTCTTAAAGTTTAATATTGTTATTTTATATGAAAAATTGTTTGTTCAAGTTCTAAAGTTGACCATGTTTTTATTATACTTTAGTATCTAAAAATAAATAGATATGATTTGGCTAGTACAATAACAAAATAGTTTTACCTTTGAAAAAAATAATACATGAAAGTTTATAAAAACTCATTGTTTATTAAAAGTTAAGCAAAAAAAGTCAGACAAGTTTAATTTTGTTAACAAACCAAGGCACTTTTTGTTTGTTTTTAGTTTACATTATGATTAGGTTAGAATTAAAGCTAGCTAAAAGTGTATTGTATTAAGTGATAGATATCACTTGATGACTTTGATAAAATAGTTAGAAAAAATATAATTATAATATAATGTAAGATTAATATGACAAAGTTGTTTATAAGTAAATATAAAAACCTATAGTTATTGAGACGACAGGTTTAAGAAAATTCTCGAGAAAGGACATTTAAGTTATAATTTAGTACTTATAACTAAATCATACTTGTAAATTAGTATTTTAGAGTAGTATTGCATCAGATATTCAGTCTAATTATAGCAGCACACCAAATAATAATTTATGTAAAATTTAGTTTGTGTTAAAAGCTTAAGTTAATTATGCTTCTTTTAACTTAAATAATTTTAAAGTTTAATGTTATAACTACAATTGTTTTAAAAATTATAAAACTATATTTGTTACTTATAGTTAGTATTGTGGGATTTAAAATATAACAAAGCAAGTTTCAAACTGAATTTACTCGTAATTTTAACAGTTTTTAACAGTTATTAACAGTTTATAATTACATTAACACAAATTAATTATGTAATTTTAAACTTTTGATCTTACTTAATTGATCTTACTTTTTATCTTACTCTGATAAAACCTAAAGCTACTTAATTAACGTTTATGATATAATTAGTTGCTAACAAAAGTAGTTGATAAGTATTAGCTGAAACATGTTTTACTTTTTTGCACAACAAAAATGGTTTTATGATACATGTCTCTAATTTTTATTTAATATATGTATTTTAGAAAAATGAATAGATGACTGTACTTAAACTAACTAGTGGCGTATTTTCAGAACAGCTTAGTAACATATAACGCAAATAAATAATGACAAATATGGAAGATTTACTGTCAAAAATGAAAAACATTACAGTTCAAAAGAAAAGTATTCAATTATATAAACCACCTAAAAGCAGAGGTAATGTTTACAGTGTTCTTATAAAATTATTAAGATGTTTTTTCTTACCGTTATTAAGTTATATAAGTTTTTAAGTTACCTAGGTAAATGTGTTTTTATAATATTTTTAGTCATGTAAATTAGCTAAACGTCGAAACAAACTATTTTTCAGAATCTCACAAAAAAAACAATGATCATGATGAAAGACTTAACATCTCATTACATCATGTTGATCACGGAGATTGTTACGAACCTAAGACATTAGAAAAATGTTCTATATCGTACAAAAGTGGTAGAAAACGTTACAAAAACAAAATGAAATGTTACAAAGTCAAGGGTCGTCTAGGAAAACAAAGGTTTTAATTAACAACTAGTTTAAATAGAATTAAGTTGAGTTATTTAAAAATGAAATTGAAAGTTGGTTATTTACAAAGTTAGCTTGAATACAAATATTGAATCGCAATGTTTTTAAATTATTTATTCAACAGTAGTTTGTTTTTCTCAATACTATACTTATGATATTCTATTTTATATTTAAATTTGAGACTACAGTAACTCAGGTTTTATAAATTGTTTGTAACGCTTTATAGACCGTTCCTCATGAATGGTATATTTTTTCGATTTGATAATGAAACTTTTAAATTGTTAAACAAAAACTATTTTAAAGGAAAACAGTTTATGACCGCCTTGGAAAACGACGACCACAAAATAATAATGATATAGATAATGACGGTTGTGTCATTATGAAGGGAGACTTATACGCTAACAAAAAGAAATTGTAAGTTGTTGTTTGTTTTTTTTAAACTTATTTTTCGTATAATTGAAATATTAAGTTTTTGTACTTTTTTATTATACGTAAACTCTTAAGACTAATAATAAAAATAACTAAAACATTTATCAAAATATAATATTGAATAAAAATTCAATTGTTTTGAGTACAAGGTTTTGGTTATGAGTACAAGGTTTTACTACCTTGTAAAACAAAACTTTAATGTATTAAATTTCACAGTGACCCGTTGAGCCGAAACAGAGGATCAATAATAAGAAAGTTTAAAATTGACAGGAGAGAAAATATCAAAATATCTCCTGCCGCAATCAAAAACAACTTCAACAACATCAATAAGTCAAAAGTTGATGTAGAAAACGCCTGGTACCAAATAAAAGTATTTCGAGGCGCAGATGAAGTTGAAACTCAATTGATTGAAAAAATGAGTAAAATTATTGATGCTCCCATAGAATACAGGCAGTATCACGTTTTCAACGGTGATGCTAGTTTCTATGTGCTTGGAAAAGGCAAAGCAGATGCGCTGTTGAGTTGCAACCGTCAACTTACCAGCAGTTTCGGTAATGATATGCTGAAAGTAGTTAGGTACACAGCAAAGTCTGATGTATACCGTGACGACCAACTAGAAAGCATTAAGCAGTGCATCAAAAGCCGGGTCTATTTAGAACAAGGCGTTCTTGACTTGAGCGGTCTCAGCTTTGACAAAACTCTGAAGAAGCAAGGTATCAGAATTAACCTGCATAGAAGCGAGTATTTTACAATTATTGTAAAAACATTAGATTTGCTGTTCAGAGGAAGTGATCAAAATAAAAGAATCACAACATTAAATTTAGAAAAAAATAACTTAAGTTATAAATCAATTGGCTTTCTCAAAAACAGCCTCATTGATATGTTTCCCAATATTAACCGTCTCTCAGTTGCTGAAAATCACATTAAAATCGTAAAAGATTTGAAAGCATTAAGAGATTGGAATTTAATTGAGCTTAAGTTATACGATAGCAGTCAAGATGCAACTGTAAATGATATAAGCAACTGGCGAAAACTCTTTCCAGACTTGATCAAACTTAACTGCAGAGATTATGAGCCTCCAGTTAAAATAGATGTTGCAGAGTATGAAATACCAAAAACTATGGGAAGCAACTTTATGCTGCTTTCTGATAGTGCAAAAGAAGTGTTCATCAATCATGTCAAAAACTTATTCAGTTGCCTTGACAAAGTAAAAACCTCAGATGATGCAAGCAACTTTTACTGTAAAGATTCACAGTTTAGCTTGACAATTTCTAGCAATGATAAAGATTCTACAATGAAAAAATACTTGGAAGTGTGCAAGGAGTGCACACCAAACAACCGACAGAAAGTCAGAGTCGGTTGTAATAAGTCCGATTCCAAAAAGTATAACTTTGGGAGAGAGGAAATTGTGAAAGCGTTGCGCAAGCTACCCTTATCAAAACACATCATGGACAGCTTTGTTTGTGATGTCACGTTCTGCTCTAGTGAGTTCATCAGTTACGTTATCAGCGGCACTTTTGAAGAAGCCGGTGGTAAAGTTCGCGCCTTCACCAGAAGCATATCCTGCGCAATTTCCGCTGAAATTAAATTTACAATACTGAGCGACATGCTCCATATCAGGAACCAATCGGTCGCCGAAAAGAAAGAAAACGCCGCCAAGGTGGCCGCAATCAACCAGTTGCCACGACCGCCGTGTGACGTGCGAACGGAGATGTTGAAAACTTTCATGAAAGACTCAGGAATGAACGAGAAATATTCGCACGAATGTCTGCACAACAACGGGTGGGATTATGATAAAGCCGGAAGAAATTTTATGGAACTGCACAAAAACAACCACATACCGCTTGAAGCATATCAATTCTAAAATACTGTTAACAAAATAAAAACAAAGAAGCTAAAACGAACTATCGATCTTAACTAAAAGCTTCTTTTCTTGTTATTTTTTCCCTTGATTTTAACAAATTTTTAATTGAGCTCTTTTATTTGTTGTTGTTTTCTTTTACAATTTTAATAAATTTTAATTAAAAAAAAATAAGTTTTTATATTATCAATAACTAAAAAATGGTCTAAGTAAAATAAAAGTTTTCACTGATATATCCGCAGAAAAGAATGCGAAAACCTTTGATAGAAGAGTTTTTTATGCAAAGAAATTGATGTTTAGTATTAATTATCATAAAATAATATCTAATACAATAGAAATAAATTACAATAAATGAATTATTTTATATAAAAATAATACTTAGATTGCCTACTCCAAAACTATTTCATTTGCATTAAAACATCAAGGTCATATAATATAAAACATAAGGCTTTACTGTAACTCAATCATTTTAAATATCATACTTTCGTTTGGATACTTTCAGTTTATTATTATTATAGATAAATAGTTTAATTTAGACTACAGTCTAATATTTTAAGAAATAAAAGTGTTAGCACTGATAAATCCCATTGGTCATGTTTGAAAATAAACTGAACCGAGATTTGGCAAAATTTAGTTTTTTATTGAATATAAGACTGACATGTATAAAATTAAACAAAAACTAGAGGACGGCTTTCGATATTTGTGCAAAAGCTTATGCAAATTAGTTTTGTACTAGCTTAAATAGTTATATTTAGTTAGTTAAGTTTAGTATTCTGTCCTGGACATGACATTAAACTGTATCCTGGTGTATGACTCAATAACCGAAAGGTTTTTTCGTACATCAGGTCCTAGGACCAAATATTTGAGCGCTTTTTTTTTTTCGTACGTTCAATATTGTTAATTGTATAAAAAATTGTTTGTTCAAGTTCTAAAGTTGACCATGTTTTTATTATACTTTAGTATCTAAAAATAAATAGATATGATTTGGCTAGTACAATAAAAAAATAGTTTTACCTTTGAAAAAAATAATACATGAAAATTTATAAAAACTTATTGTTTATTAAAAGTTAAGCAAAAAAAGTCAGAACGTTGCTAGAAGTTACTTGCATTATTTATTGTTTTAACCCTGAGTACTGGTGCCAGACAAAAAAATGGCCATATTCGAATAGTGACGCAATTGCCACTAGTTGGCGCAGTTTTTGTATAAATAGTTGAACTTATCAAATTTTTTTCATTTGAGCTTAGCAGTCAAGAGAGCAACATGTAAGTTTTAGTTTGTACGGAAGCTTACGTAAATTAGTTTTTTACTAGCTGGAATAGTCTTAAAGTTTAATATTGTTATTTTATATGAAAAATTGTTTGTTCAAGTTCTAAAGTTGACCATGTTTTTATTATACTTTAGTATCTAAAAATAAATAGATATGATTTGGCTAGTACAATAACAAAATAGTTTTACCTTTGAAAAAAATAATACATGAAAGTTTATAAAAACTCATTGTTTATTAAAAGTTAAGCAAAAAAAGTCAGACAAGTTTAATTTTGTTAACAAACCAAGGCACTTTTTGTTTGTTTTTAGTTTACATTATGATTAGGTTAGAATTAAAGCTAGCTAAAAGTGTATTGTATTAAGTGATAGATATCACTTGATGACTTTGATAAAATAGTTAGAAAAAATATAATTATAATATAATGTAAGATTAATATGACAAAGTTGTTTATAAGTAAATATAAAAACCTATAGTTATTGAGACGACAGGTTTAAGAAAATTCTCGAGAAAGGACATTTAAGTTATAATTTAGTACTTATAACTAAATCATACTTGTAAATTAGTATTTTAGAGTAGTATTGCATCAGATATTCAGTCTAATTATAGCAGCACACCAAATAATAATTTATGTAAAATTTAGTTTGTGTTAAAAGCTTAAGTTAATTATGCTTCTTTTAACTTAAATAATTTTAAAGTTTAATGTTATAACTACAATTGTTTTAAAAATTATAAAACTATATTTGTTACTTATAGTTAGTATTGTGGGATTTAAAATATAACAAAGCAAGTTTCAAACTGAATTTACTCGTAATTTTAACAGTTTTTAACAGTTATTAACAGTTTATAATTACATTAACACAAATTAATTATGTAATTTTAAACTTTTGATCTTACTTAATTGATCTTACTTTTTATCTTACTCTGATAAAACCTAAAGCTACTTAATTAACGTTTATGATATAATTAGTTGCTAACAAAAGTAGTTGATAAGTATTAGCTGAAACATGTTTTACTTTTTTGCACAACAAAAATGGTTTTATGATACATGTCTCTAATTTTTATTTAATATATGTATTTTAGAAAAATGAATAGATGACTGTACTTAAACTAACTAGTGGCGTATTTTCAGAACAGCTTAGTAACATATAACGCAAATAAATAATGACAAATATGGAAGATTTACTGTCAAAAATGAAAAACATTACAGTTCAAAAGAAAAGTATTCAATTATATAAACCACCTAAAAGCAGAGGTAATGTTTACAGTGTTCTTATAAAATTATTAAGATGTTTTTTCTTACCGTTATTAAGTTATATAAGTTTTTAAGTTACCTAGGTAAATGTGTTTTTATAATATTTTTAGTCATGTAAATTAGCTAAACGTCGAAACAAACTATTTTTCAGAATCTCATAAAAAAAACAATGATCATGATGAAAGACTTAACATCTCATTACATCATGTTGATCACGGAGATTGTTACGAACCTAAGACATTAGAAAAATGTTCTATATCGTACAAAAGTGGTAGAAAACGTTACAAAAACAAAATGAAATGTTACAAAGTCAAGGGTCGTCTAGGAAAACAAAGGTTTTAATTAACAACTAGTTTAAATAGAATTAAGTTGAGTTATTTAAAAATGAAATTGAAAGTTGGTTATTTACAAAGTTAGCTTGAATACAAATATTGAATCGCAATGTTTTTAAATTATTTATTCAACAGTAGTTTGTTTTTCTCAATACTATACTTATGATATTCTATTTTATATTTAAATTTGAGACTACAGTAACTCAGGTTTTATAAATTGTTTGTAACGCTTTATAGACCGTTCCTCATGAATGGTATATTTTTTCGATTTGATAATGAAACTTTTAAATTGTTAAACAAAAACTATTTTAAAGGAAAACAGTTTATGACCGCCTTGGAAAACGACGACCACAAAATAATAATGATATAGATAATGACGGTTGTGTCATTATGAAGGGAGACTTATACGCTAACAAAAAGAAATTGTAAGTTGTTGTTTGTTTTTTTTAAACTTATTTTTCGTATAATTGAAATATTAAGTTTTTGTACTTTTTTATTATACGTAAACTCTTAAGACTAATAATAAAAATAACTAAAACATTTATCAAAATATAATATTGAATAAAAATTCAATTGTTTTGAGTACAAGGTTTTGGTTATGAGTACAAGGTTTTACTACCTTGTAAAACAAAACTTTAATGTATTAAATTTCACAGTGACCCGTTGAGCCGAAACAGAGGATCAATAATAAGAAAGTTTAAAATTGACAGGAGAGAAAATATCAAAATATCTCCTGCCGCAATCAAAAACAACTTCAACAACATCAATAAGTCAAAAGTTGATGTAGAAAACGCCTGGTACCAAATAAAAGTATTTCGAGGCGCAGATGAAGTTGAAACTCAATTGATTGAAAAAATGAGTAAAATTATTGATGCTCCCATAGAATACAGGCAGTATCACGTTTTCAACGGTGATGCTAGTTTCTATGTGCTTGGAAAAGGCAAAGCAGATGCGCTGTTGAGTTGCAACCGTCAACTTACCAGCAGTTTCGGTAATGATATGCTGAAAGTAGTTAGGTACACAGCAAAGTCTGATGTATACCGTGACGACCAACTAGAAAGCATTAAGCAGTGCATCAAAAGCCGGGTCTATTTAGAACAAGGCGTTCTTGACTTGAGCGGTCTCAGCTTTGACAAAACTCTGAAGAAGCAAGGTATCAGAATTAACCTGCATAGAAGCGAGTATTTTACAATTATTGTAAAAACATTAGATTTGCTGTTCAGAGGAAGTGATCAAAATAAAAGAATCACAACATTAAATTTAGAAAAAAATAACTTAAGTTATAAATCAATTGGCTTTCTCAAAAACAGCCTCATTGATATGTTTCCCAATATTAACCGTCTCTCAGTTGCTGAAAATCACATTAAAATCGTAAAAGATTTGAAAGCATTAAGAGATTGGAATTTAATTGAGCTTAAGTTATACGATAGCAGTCAAGATGCAACTGTA
The DNA here is from genome assembly GCF_965202585.1 of Thalia democratica. Taxonomy (NCBI): domain Eukaryota; kingdom Metazoa; phylum Chordata; class Thaliacea; order Salpida; family Salpidae; genus Thalia; species Thalia democratica. The sequence goes on from NW_028139489.1 coordinate 56,899, forward strand.
AATGATATAAGCAACTGGCGAAAACTCTTTCCAGACTTGATCAAACTTAACTGCAGAGATTATGAGCCTCCAGTTAAAATAGATGTTGCAGAGTATGAAATACCAAAAACTATGGGAAGCAACTTTATGCTGCTTTCTGATAGTGCAAAAGAAGTGTTCATCAATCATGTCAAAAACTTATTCAGTTGCCTTGACAAAGTAAAAACCTCAGATGATGCAAGCAACTTTTACTGTAAAGATTCACAGTTTAGCTTGACAATTTCTAGCAATGATAAAGATTCTACAATGAAAAAATACTTGGAAGTGTGCAAGGAGTGCACACCAAACAACCGACAGAAAGTCAGAGTCGGTTGTAATAAGTCCGATTCCAAAAAGTATAACTTTGGGAGAGAGGAAATTGTGAAAGCGTTGCGCAAGCTACCCTTATCAAAACACATCATGGACAGCTTTGTTTGTGATGTCACGTTCTGCTCTAGTGAGTTCATCAGTTACGTTATCAGCGGCACTTTTGAAGAAGCCGGTGGTAAAGTTCGCGCCTTCACCAGAAGCATATCCTGCGCAATTTCCGCTGAAATTAAATTTACAATACTGAGCGACATGCTCCATATCAGGAACCAATCGGTCGCCGAAAAGAAAGAAAACGCCGCCAAGGTGGCCGCAATCAACCAGTTGCCACGACCGCCGTGTGACGTGCGAACGGAGATGTTGAAAACTTTCATGAAAGACTCAGGAATGAACGAGAAATATTCGCACGAATGTCTGCACAACAACGGGTGGGATTATGATAAAGCCGGAAGAAATTTTATGGAACTGCACAAAAACAACCACATACCGCTTGAAGCATATCAATTCTAAAATACTGTTAACAAAATAAAAACAAAGAAGCTAAAACGAACTATCGATCTTAACTAAAAGCTTCTTTTCTTGTTATTTTTTCCCTTGATTTTAACAAATTTTTAATTGAGCTCTTTTATTTGTTGTTGTTTTCTTTTACAATTTTAATAAATTTTAATTAAAAAAAAATAAGTTTTTATATTATCAATAACTAAAAAATGGTCTAAGTAAAATAAAAGTTTTCACTGATATATCCGCAGAAAAGAATGCGAAAACCTTTGATAGAAGAGTTTTTTATGCAAAGAAATTGATGTTTAGTATTAATTATCATAAAATAATATCTAATACAATAGAAATAAATTACAATAAATGAATTATTTTATATAAAAATAATACTTAGATTGCCTACTCCAAAACTATTTCATTTGCATTAAAACATCAAGGTCATATAATATAAAACATAAGGCTTTACTGTAACTCAATCATTTTAAATATCATACTTTCGTTTGGATACTTTCAGTTTATTATTATTATAGATAAATAGTTTAATTTAGACTACAGTCTAATATTTTAAGAAATAAAAGTGTTAGCACTGATAAATCCCATTGGTCATGTTTGAAAATAAACTGAACCGAGATTTGGCAAAATTTAGTTTTTTATTGAATATAAGACTGACATGTATAAAATTAAACAAAAACTAGAGGACGGCTTTCGATATTTGTGCAAAAGCTTATGCAAATTAGTTTTGTACTAGCTTAAATAGTTATATTTAGTTAGTTAAGTTTAGTATTCTGTCCTGGACATGACATTAAACTGTATCCTGGTGTATGACTCAATAACCGAAAGGTTTTTTCGTACATCAGGTCCTAGGACCAAATATTTGAGCGCTTTTTTTTTTTCGTACGTTCAATATTGTTAATTGTATAAAAAATTGTTTGTTCAAGTTCTAAAGTTGACCATGTTTTTATTATACTTTAGTATCTAAAAATAAATAGATATGATTTGGCTAGTACAATAAAAAAATAGTTTTACCTTTGAAAAAAATAATACATGAAAATTTATAAAAACTTATTGTTTATTAAAAGTTAAGCAAAAAAAGTCAGAACGTTGCTAGAAGTTACTTGCATTATTTATTGTTTTAACCCTGAGTACTGGTGCCAGACAAAAAAATGGCCATATTCGAATAGTGACGCAATTGCCACTAGTTGGCGCAGTTTTTGTATAAATAGTTGAACTTATCAAATTTTTTTCATTTGAGCTTAGCAGTCAAGAGAGCAACATGTAAGTTTTAGTTTGTACGGAAGCTTACGTAAATTAGTTTTTTACTAGCTGGAATAGTCTTAAAGTTTAATATTGTTATTTTATATGAAAAATTGTTTGTTCAAGTTCTAAAGTTGACCATGTTTTTATTATACTTTAGTATCTAAAAATAAATAGATATGATTTGGCTAGTACAATAACAAAATAGTTTTACCTTTGAAAAAAATAATACATGAAAGTTTATAAAAACTCATTGTTTATTAAAAGTTAAGCAAAAAAAGTCAGACAAGTTTAATTTTGTTAACAAACCAAGGCACTTTTTGTTTGTTTTTAGTTTACATTATGATTAGGTTAGAATTAAAGCTAGCTAAAAGTGTATTGTATTAAGTGATAGATATCACTTGATGACTTTGATAAAATAGTTAGAAAAAATATAATTATAATATAATGTAAGATTAATATGACAAAGTTGTTTATAAGTAAATATAAAAACCTATAGTTATTGAGACGACAGGTTTAAGAAAATTCTCGAGAAAGGACATTTAAGTTATAATTTAGTACTTATAACTAAATCATACTTGTAAATTAGTATTTTAGAGTAGTATTGCATCAGATATTCAGTCTAATTATAGCAGCACACCAAATAATAATTTATGTAAAATTTAGTTTGTGTTAAAAGCTTAAGTTAATTATGCTTCTTTTAACTTAAATAATTTTAAAGTTTAATGTTATAACTACAATTGTTTTAAAAATTATAAAACTATATTTGTTACTTATAGTTAGTATTGTGGGATTTAAAATATAACAAAGCAAGTTTCAAACTGAATTTACTCGTAATTTTAACAGTTTTTAACAGTTATTAACAGTTTATAATTACATTAACACAAATTAATTATGTAATTTTAAACTTTTGATCTTACTTAATTGATCTTACTTTTTATCTTACTCTGATAAAACCTAAAGCTACTTAATTAACGTTTATGATATAATTAGTTGCTAACAAAAGTAGTTGATAAGTATTAGCTGAAACATGTTTTACTTTTTTGCACAACAAAAATGGTTTTATGATACATGTCTCTAATTTTTATTTAATATATGTATTTTAGAAAAATGAATAGATGACTGTACTTAAACTAACTAGTGGCGTATTTTCAGAACAGCTTAGTAACATATAACGCAAATAAATAATGACAAATATGGAAGATTTACTGTCAAAAATGAAAAACATTACAGTTCAAAAGAAAAGTATTCAATTATATAAACCACCTAAAAGCAGAGGTAATGTTTACAGTGTTCTTATAAAATTATTAAGATGTTTTTTCTTACCGTTATTAAGTTATATAAGTTTTTAAGTTACCTAGGTAAATGTGTTTTTATAATATTTTTAGTCATGTAAATTAGCTAAACGTCGAAACAAACTATTTTTCAGAATCTCATAAAAAAAACAATGATCATGATGAAAGACTTAACATCTCATTACATCATGTTGATCACGGAGATTGTTACGAACCTAAGACATTAGAAAAATGTTCTATATCGTACAAAAGTGGTAGAAAACGTTACAAAAACAAAATGAAATGTTACAAAGTCAAGGGTCGTCTAGGAAAACAAAGGTTTTAATTAACAACTAGTTTAAATAGAATTAAGTTGAGTTATTTAAAAATGAAATTGAAAGTTGGTTATTTACAAAGTTAGCTTGAATACAAATATTGAATCGCAATGTTTTTAAATTATTTATTCAACAGTAGTTTGTTTTTCTCAATACTATACTTATGATATTCTATTTTATATTTAAATTTGAGACTACAGTAACTCAGGTTTTATAAATTGTTTGTAACGCTTTATAGACCGTTCCTCATGAATGGTATATTTTTTCGATTTGATAATGAAACTTTTAAATTGTTAAACAAAAACTATTTTAAAGGAAAACAGTTTATGACCGCCTTGGAAAACGACGACCACAAAATAATAATGATATAGATAATGACGGTTGTGTCATTATGAAGGGAGACTTATACGCTAACAAAAAGAAATTGTAAGTTGTTGTTTGTTTTTTTTAAACTTATTTTTCGTATAATTGAAATATTAAGTTTTTGTACTTTTTTATTATACGTAAACTCTTAAGACTAATAATAAAAATAACTAAAACATTTATCAAAATATAATATTGAATAAAAATTCAATTGTTTTGAGTACAAGGTTTTGGTTATGAGTACAAGGTTTTACTACCTTGTAAAACAAAACTTTAATGTATTAAATTTCACAGTGACCCGTTGAGCCGAAACAGAGGATCAATAATAAGAAAGTTTAAAATTGACAGGAGAGAAAATATCAAAATATCTCCTGCCGCAATCAAAAACAACTTCAACAACATCAATAAGTCAAAAGTTGATGTAGAAAACGCCTGGTACCAAATAAAAGTATTTCGAGGCGCAGATGAAGTTGAAACTCAATTGATTGAAAAAATGAGTAAAATTATTGATGCTCCCATAGAATACAGGCAGTATCACGTTTTCAACGGTGATGCTAGTTTCTATGTGCTTGGAAAAGGCAAAGCAGATGCGCTGTTGAGTTGCAACCGTCAACTTACCAGCAGTTTCGGTAATGATATGCTGAAAGTAGTTAGGTACACAGCAAAGTCTGATGTATACCGTGACGACCAACTAGAAAGCATTAAGCAGTGCATCAAAAGCCGGGTCTATTTAGAACAAGGCGTTCTTGACTTGAGCGGTCTCAGCTTTGACAAAACTCTGAAGAAGCAAGGTATCAGAATTAACCTGCATAGAAGCGAGTATTTTACAATTATTGTAAAAACATTAGATTTGCTGTTCAGAGGAAGTGATCAAAATAAAAGAATCACAACATTAAATTTAGAAAAAAATAACTTAAGTTATAAATCAATTGGCTTTCTCAAAAACAGCCTCATTGATATGTTTCCCAATATTAACCGTCTCTCAGTTGCTGAAAATCACATTAAAATCGTAAAAGATTTGAAAGCATTAAGAGATTGGAATTTAATTGAGCTTAAGTTATACGATAGCAGTCAAGATGCAACTGTAAATGATATTAGCAACTGGCGAAAACTCTTTCCAGACTTGATCAAACTTAACTGCAGAGATTATGAGCCTCCAGTTAAAATAGATGTTGCAGAGTATGAAATACCAAAAACTATGGGAAGCAACTTTATGCTGCTTTCTGATAGTGCAAAAGAAGTGTTCATCAATCATGTCAAAAACTTATTCAGTTGCCTTGACAAAGTAAAAACCTCAGATGATGCAAGCAACTTTTACTGTAAAGATTCACAGTTTAGCTTGACAATTTCTAGCAATGATAAAGATTCTACAATGAAAAAATACTTGGAAGTGTGCAAGGAGTGCACACCAAACAACCGACAGAAAGTCAGAGTCGGTTGTAATAAGTCCGATTCCAAAAAGTATAACTTTGGGAGAGAGGAAATTGTGAAAGCGTTGCGCAAGCTACCCTTATCAAAACACATCATGGACAGCTTTGTTTGTGATGTCACGTTCTGCTCTAGTGAGTTCATCAGTTACGTTATCAGCGGCACTTTTGAAGAAGCCGGTGGTAAAGTTCGCGCCTTCACCAGAAGCATATCCTGCGCAATTTCCGCTGAAATTAAATTTACAATACTGAGCGACATGCTCCATATCAGGAACCAATCGGTCGCCGAAAAGAAAGAAAACGCCGCCAAGGTGGCCGCAATCAACCAGTTGCCACGACCGCCGTGTGACGTGCGAACGGAGATGTTGAAAACTTTCATGAAAGACTCAGGAATGAACGAGAAATATTCGCACGAATGTCTGCACAACAACGGGTGGGATTATGATAAAGCCGGAAGAAATTTTATGGAACTGCACAAAAACAACCACATACCGCTTGAAGCATATCAATTCTAAAATACTGTTAACAAAATAAAAACAAAGAAGCTAAAACGAACTATCGATCTTAACTAAAAGCTTCTTTTCTTGTTATTTTTTCCCTTGATTTTAACAAATTTTTAATTGAGCTCTTTTATTTGTTGTTGTTTTCTTTTACAATTTTAATAAATTTTAATTAAAAAAAAATAAGTTTTTATATTATCAATAACTAAAAAATGGTCTAAGTAAAATAAAAGTTTTCACTGATATATCCGCAGAAAAGAATGCGAAAACCTTTGATAGAAGAGTTTTTTATGCAAAGAAATTGATGTTTAGTATTAATTATCATAAAATAATATCTAATACAATAGAAATAAATTACAATAAATGAATTATTTTATATAAAAATAATACTTAGATTGCCTACTCCAAAACTATTTCATTTGCATTAAAACATCAAGGTCATATAATATAAAACATAAGGCTTTACTGTAACTCAATCATTTTAAATATCATACTTTCGTTTGGATACTTTCAGTTTATTATTATTATAGATAAATAGTTTAATTTAGACTACAGTCTAATATTTTAAGAAATAAAAGTGTTAGCACTGATAAATCCCATTGGTCATGTTTGAAAATAAACTGAACCGAGATTTGGCAAAATTTAGTTTTTTATTGAATATAAGACTGACATGTATAAAATTAAACAAAAACTAGAGGACGGCTTTCGATATTTGTGCAAAAGCTTATGCAAATTAGTTTTGTACTAGCTTAAATAGTTATATTTAGTTAGTTAAGTTTAGTATTCTGTCCTGGACATGACATTAAACTGTATCCTGGTGTATGACTCAATAACCGAAAGGTTTTTTCGTACATCAGGTCCTAGGACCAAATATTTGAGCGCTTTTTTTTTTCGTACGTTCAATATTGTTAATTGTATAAAAAATTGTTTGTTCAAGTTCTAAAGTTGACCATGTTTTTATTATACTTTAGTATCTAAAAATAAATAGATATGATTTGGCTAGTACAATAAAAAAATAGTTTTACCTTTGAAAAAAATAATACATGAAAATTTATAAAAACTTATTGTTTATTAAAAGTTAAGCAAAAAAAGTCAGAACGTTGCTAGAAGTTACTTGCATTATTTATTGTTTTAACCCTGAGTACTGGTGCCAGACAAAAAAATGGCCATATTCGAATAGTGACGCAATTGCCACTAGTTGGCGCAGTTTTTGTATAAATAGTTGAACTTATCAAATTTTTTTCATTTGAGCTTAGCAGTCAAGAGAGCAACATGTAAGTTTTAGTTTGTACGGAAGCTTACGTAAATTAGTTTTTTACTAGCTGGAATAGTCTTAAAGTTTAATATTGTTATTTTATATGAAAAATTGTTTGTTCAAGTTCTAAAGTTGACCATGTTTTTATTATACTTTAGTATCTAAAAATAAATAGATATGATTTGGCTAGTACAATAACAAAATAGTTTTACCTTTGAAAAAAATAATACATGAAAGTTTATAAAAACTCATTGTTTATTAAAAGTTAAGCAAAAAAAGTCAGACAAGTTTAATTTTGTTAACAAACCAAGGCACTTTTTGTTTGTTTTTAGTTTACATTATGATTAGGTTAGAATTAAAGCTAGCTAAAAGTGTATTGTATTAAGTGATAGATATCACTTGATGACTTTGATAAAATAGTTAGAAAAAATATAATTATAATATAATGTAAGATTAATATGACAAAGTTGTTTATAAGTAAATATAAAAACCTATAGTTATTGAGACGACAGGTTTAAGAAAATTCTCGAGAAAGGACATTTAAGTTATAATTTAGTACTTATAACTAAATCATACTTGTAAATTAGTATTTTAGAGTAGTATTGCATCAGATATTCAGTCTAATTATAGCAGCACACCAAATAATAATTTATGTAAAATTTAGTTTGTGTTAAAAGCTTAAGTTAATTATGCTTCTTTTAACTTAAATAATTTTAAAGTTTAATGTTATAACTACAATTCTTTTAAAAATTATAAAACTATATTTGTTACTTATAGTTAGTATTGTGGGATTTAAAATATAACAAAGCAAGTTTCAAACTGAATTTACTCGTAATTTTAACAGTTTTTAACAGTTATTAACAGTTTATAATTACATTAACACAAATTAATTATGTAATTTTAAACTTTTGATCTTACTTAATTGATCTTACTTTTTATCTTACTCTGATAAAACCTAAAGCTACTTAATTAACGTTTATGATATAATTAGTTGCTAACAAAAGTAGTTGATAAGTATTAGCTGAAACATGTTTTACTTTTTTGCACAACAAAAATGGTTTTATGATACATGTCTCTAATTTTTATTTAATATATGTATTTTAGAAAAATGAATAGATGACTGTACTTAAACTAACTAGTGGCGTATTTTCAGAACAGCTTAGTAACATATAACGCAAATAAATAATGACAAATATGGAAGATTTACTGTCAAAAATGAAAAACATTACAGTTCAAAAGAAAAGTATTCAATTATATAAACCACCTAAAAGCAGAGGTAATGTTTACAGTGTTCTTATAAAATTATTAAGATGTTTTTTCTTACCGTTATTAAGTTATATAAGTTTTTAAGTTACCTAGGTAAATGTGTTTTTATAATATTTTTAGTCATGTAAATTAGCTAAACGTCGAAACAAACTATTTTTCAGAATCTCATAAAAAAAACAATGATCATGATGAAAGACTTAACATCTCATTACATCATGTTGATCACGGAGATTGTTACGAACCTAAGACATTAGAAAAATGTTCTATATCGTACAAAAGTGGTAGAAAACGTTACAAAAACAAAATGAAATGTTACAAAGTCAAGGGTCGTCTAAGAAAACAAAGGTTTTAATTAACAACTAGTTTAAATAGAATTAAGTTGAGTTATTTAAAAATGAAATTGAAAGTTGGTTATTTACAAAGTTAGCTTGAATACAAATATTGAATCGCAATGTTTTTAAATTATTTATTCAACAGTAGTTTGTTTTTCTCAATACTATACTTATGATATTCTATTTTATATTTAAATTTGAGACTACAGTAACTCAGGTTTTATAAATTGTTTGTAACGCTTTATAGACCGTTCCTCATGAATGGTATATTTTTTCGATTTGATAATGAAACTTTTAAATTGTTAAACAAAAACTATTTTAAAGGAAAACAGTTTATGACCGCCTTGGAAAACGACGACCACAAAATAATAATGATATAGATAATGACGGTTGTGTCATTATGAAGGGAGACTTATACGCTAACAAAAAGAAATTGTAAGTTGTTGTTTGTTTTTTTTAAACTTATTTTTCGTATAATTGAAATATTAAGTTTTTGTACTTTTTTATTATACGTAAACTCTTAAGACTAATAATAAAAATAACTAAAACATTTATCAAAATATAATATTGAATAAAAATTCAATTGTTTTGAGTACAAGGTTTTGGTTATGAGTACAAGGTTTTACTACCTTGTAAAACAAAACTTTAATGTATTAAATTTCACAGTGACCCGTTGAGCCGAAACAGAGGATCAATAATAAGAAAGTTTAAAATTGACAGGAGAGAAAATATCAAAATATCTCCTGCCGCAATCAAAAACAACTTCAACAACATCAATAAGTCAAAAGTTGATGTAGAAAACGCCTGGTACCAAATAAAAGTATTTCGAGGCGCAGATGAAGTTGAAACTCAATTGATTGAAAAAATGAGTAAAATTATTGATGCTCCCATAGAATACAGGCAGTATCACGTTTTCAACGGTGATGCTAGTTTCTATGTGCTTGGAAAAGGCAAAGCAGATGCGCTGTTGAGTTGCAACCGTCAACTTACCAGCAGTTTCGGTAATGATATGCTGAAAGTAGTTAGGTACACAGCAAAGTCTGATGTATACCGTGACGACCAACTAGAAAGCATTAAGCAGTGCATCAAAAGCCGGGTCTATTTAGAACAAGGCGTTCTTGACTTGAGCGGTCTCAGCTTTGACAAAACTCTGAAGAAGCAAGGTATCAGAATTAACCTGCATAGAAGCGAGTATTTTACAATTATTGTAAAAACATTAGATTTGCTGTTCAGAGGAAGTGATCAAAATAAAAGAATCACAACATTAAATTTAGAAAAAAATAACTTAAGTTATAAATCAATTGGCTTTCTCAAAAACAGCCTCATTGATATGTTTCCCAATATTAACCGTCTCTCAGTTGCTGAAAATCACATTAAAATCGTAAAAGATTTGAAAGCATTAAGAGATTGGAATTTAATTGAGCTTAAGTTATACGATAGCAGTCAAGATGCAACTGTAAATGATATAAGCAACTGGCGAAAACTCTTTCCAGACTTGATCAAACTTAACTGCAGAGATTATGAGCCTCCAGTTAAAATAGATGTTGCAGAGTATGAAATACCAAAAACTATGGGAAGCAACTTTATGCTGCTTTCTGATAGTGCAAAAGAAGTGTTCATCAATCATGTCAAAAACTTATTCAGTTGCCTTGACAAAGTAAAAACCTCAGATGATGCAAGCAACTTTTACTGTAAAGATTCACAGTTTAGCTTGACAATTTCTAGCAATGATAAAGATTCTACAATGAAAAAATACTTGGAAGTGTGCAAGGAGTGCACACCAAACAACCGACAGAAAGTCAGAGTCGGTTGTAATAAGTCCGATTCCAAAAAGTATAACTTTGGGAGAGAGGAAATTGTGAAAGCGTTGCGCAAGCTACCCTTATCAAAACACATCATGGACAGCTTTGTTTGTGATGTCACGTTCTGCTCTAGTGAGTTCATCAGTTACGTTATCAGCGGCACTTTTGAAGAAGCCGGTGGTAAAGTTCGCGCCTTCACCAGAAGCATATCCTGCGCAATTTCCGCTGAAATTAAATTTACAATACTGAGCGACATGCTCCATATCAGGAACCAATCGGTCGCCGAAAAGAAAGAAAACGCCGCCAAGGTGGCCGCAATCAACCAGTTGCCACGACCGCCGTGTGACGTGCGAACGGAGATGTTGAAAACTTTCATGAAAGACTCAGGAATGAACGAGAAATATTCGCACGAATGTCTGCACAACAACGGGTGGGATTATGATAAAGCCGGAAGAAATTTTATGGAACTGCACAAAAACAACCACATACCGCTTGAAGCATATCAATTCTAAAATACTGTTAACAAAATAAAAACAAAGAAGCTAAAACGAACTATCGATCTTAACTAAAAGCTTCTTTTCTTGTTATTTTTTCCCTTGATTTTAACAAATTTTTAATTGAGCTCTTTTATTTGTTGTTGTTTTCTTTTACAATTTTAATAAATTTTAATTAAAAAAAAATAAGTTTTTATATTATCAATAACTAAAAAATGGTCTAAGTAAAATAAAAGTTTTCACTGATATATCCGCAGAAAAGAATGCGAAAACCTTTGATAGAAGAGTTTTTTATGCAAAGAAATTGATGTTTAGTATTAATTATCATAAAATAATATCTAATACAATAGAAATAAATTACAATAAATGAATTATTTTATATAAAAATAATACTTAGATTGCCTACTCCAAAACTATTTCATTTGCATTAAAACATCAAGGTCATATAATATAAAACATAAGGCTTTACTGTAACTCAATCATTTTAAATATCATACTTTCGTTTGGATACTTTCAGTTTATTATTATTATAGATAAATAGTTTAATTTAGACTACAGTCTAATATTTTAAGAAATAAAAGTGTTAGCACTGATAAATCCCATTGGTCATGTTTGAAAATAAACTGAACCGAGATTTGGCAAAATTTAGTTTTTTATTGAATATAAGACTGACATGTATAAAATTAAACAAAAACTAGAGGACGGCTTTCGATATTTGTGCAAAAGCTTATGCAAATTAGTTTTGTACTAGCTTAAATAGTTATATTTAGTTAGTTAAGTTTAGTATTCTGTCCTGGACATGACATTAAACTGTATCCTGGTGTATGACTCAATAACCGAAAGGTTTTTTCGTACATCAGGTCCTAGGACCAAATATTTGAGCGCTTTTTTTTTTTCGTACGTTCAATATTGTTAATTGTATAAAAAATTGTTTGTTCAAGTTCTAAAGTTGACCATGTTTTTATTATACTTTAGTATCTAAAAATAAATAGATATGATTTGGCTAGTACAATAAAAAAATAGTTTTACCTTTGAAAAAAATAATACATGAAAATTTATAAAAACTTATTGTTTATTAAAAGTTAAGCAAAAAAAGTCAGAACGTTGCTAGAAGTTACTTGCATTATTTATTGTTTTAACCCTGAGTACTGGTGCCAGACAAAAAAATGGCCATATTCGAATAGTGACGCAATTGCCACTAGTTGGCGCAGTTTTTGTATAAATAGTTGAACTTATCAAATTTTTTTCATTTGAGCTTAGCAGTCAAGAGAGCAACATGTAAGTTTTAGTTTGTACGGAAGCTTACGTAAATTAGTTTTTTACTAGCTGGAATAGTCTTAAAGTTTAATATTGTTATTTTATATGAAAAATTGTTTGTTCAAGTTCTAAAGTTGACCATGTTTTTATTATACTTTAG
>NW_028139490.1:0-34929 GCF_965202585.1 Thalia democratica
TCACAAGTTGCTGTAAACAAGTTAAATTCTGGCTACCTACAACTGACATGTAAGGTTTGTTTATTATTTAATATAATTAGTTATTTATTGTTTTTTTCATTTATTTATCTTTTAAAAATTTATTAAATGTTCATATGATCATCAATTATTTAACTTATTATATAGTTTGCAGTCATTGAGTAAAATTTTGTAGTAGTTACTTTAGTAATTAGCTATTGATTTATATATATATATATATATAGCTTATTCATTTCAGATATTATTTATTCATTATTACTTTAAGGTTTAAATATATTTTTAGATGTTGTTTATCTAATAATATTTGATATAATTTTAATTTTTATGTTATACTTATATTAATGTATGTGTTAAAATTTAATTAGTTATATTTTGATAATACAATTTACACTAGCAGCACATAACTACATATCTAACTTTGAGTATTTTTGTCAATCTAAAATAAATTATTTACTTCATAACCCTATAAATTTTTAAAACTTTTACTAAGATAAACATTTACCAAAAGTTTTATGTTATTTTAATGCTGATAATTTGTAAATTAAAAAATAAAGTTATTGCCATTTAAGGGTGCTTTGTATTGAAGTAACTAAGTACTTCAAGCGTGGAATAAATATTAAAATAGTATTATAATTTTTTCAATACAAAATTCACTGTAGATTGTTTTAATATATTTTTAGATTCTTTTTTTTTTCAGACCACTTTGGGAAGATTGATTGCAAACTTTCACTGTAAGCTAGTTCAGTGTACCCTAAAAAAACATTAATTGAGTGGATTTTCCAATTTAGAGCTTGTACTAATTTTCAACATTTTTATATAAATATGCATTTTTGTGGTATTTTAAATGTGCATATTATTGAATTTGTTAAAATTTTTGTTGTAGTATTTATTGACATATGTTCGTTTTGTTTTTTTCTGTGTTTCAAAACTAGTTTTATCTTTAAATATAAATGTTATAAGTTAAAAATTAACAAAATACAGACAAAGTGTAAAAATAAGAGTTGTTATATAAAACTTCTTGACTTGATAACTTATGACGGCATATACAGTCGTTATATTAAAATAGTTTTAAGTAAATTGTTGTACAAAAAGTAATATGACCAGCAATTTTAATTTTACTATTTCTTCTTATTCCTTAGTTTAATTTCTTTCTTTTTTGTGTTAGAAAATAAAAAAAAAGAAAACTCTTTAACGTAAAAATTAATTATGAAATGTAGGATAACTTTTTAAATAGTATTTTATACTCAATAATGTGGTTGTAGAAAACTTTATCATAAGTTTTATAATTACAGAAAGTTAAATAACTTTTTTGACTGTTTAAGCCACAAACTTTAAACAGTTGTAAACAATTAAAAAAAAAATCTAATTGGTTTTTTTTATACATTATTTGTTTTATGTATACTTAAAGTAGTATCTAGTTTCCAACTCTTAAGATTTTCAACATATTTCAGGTAAGTTTCAAGTTTAAATATTTAAAGTAGTAATTATTTTCAAAGTTCAAAACTTGGCCATACTTTTATTGTATGTAATTTACCTTAAGCTTTATATCTTTTACTAGGGTGCACGACTATTCAAACTCTTAAAAAAATTGAAAGGGCCATAACTAAAAAAGTAATATAATTTTGTCAATTTTGAAAAATATATACATAATGTCCTATTAATATCTACAAGCATTTTTTTCTTTTTGCATAAAATTTTTTTTTTGATACATTGCTTAATTAAAGTAAAAAACCTTGTTATTTTTAGAATATTTAAAAAATTATTTTCCAAAAAAGAAAAACCGGCTTGTAGATATTGATAAGGTATAAGATGTATTTTTTTCAAAATTGTATTACTCTTTGATATATAGTCTCTTAAATATTTTTAAAGAATTTGTCGGAATTCGAGTTGTCCGAATTTGAATTGTCATGTAACCCTTTGACTACAACTTTTACACTTGTATATTTTGGCAATCTTTTAGTATAATTAAAAAAAAACATTGATTGGTAAAATTAGAATAGTCAAATTTATATGTGCAAAGTAGGTAACACTCAAAAAGAAAATATGCATCACTAATTAGATAATATACGACCACAATATTTTTATATGCTTACACGCTTTTAGAATTCTTCAGTTAAGTGTAAAGTTTTAAAGTACTAAGTTTTTTAAGGCTTTATTTATAACGACTTTGTTATTACAAAGCAGGCATGTAGCTTGGCTTGGTACGTTTTTGCAAATCTACAGAAACGTAAACATTTATGTGAAAAAACTCGCTTTTCTTTCGATTATTCAGCTTTTAAGACCTTGTTTCTTTAACTTAAAGTATTCGTTTACACTTAGTTTTGCACTCCTGAGAATATTTTTTTACGGTATCTTTAGCACTTTTAGTGTCGTAAATATTGAACAAATTGATTACATCTAGATTGTATACAAATAGCTTGGTGTAAAAATCTATTACCAAATAGCAAACTATTGTAAAAAATTCCATTTCAAAGCTGTAGATTTGGTTTAAATGTTTTGAAAGAATAAAAAAAGTAAGTGTGAGAGAGGATCTTGTACTATTAAAATGTTTGTGGTGAGTCAAAAAGAACTTAATATCTTTTGAAATTTACATTTTTTTGTGATACAAAAGAGCAAATACAGGTAGAAGATATATAACAAGATGAATTTTAGAATAGATGAACCTCAAAGTAAACTAACATGAAGAATTAACTTTTGTTTTAAATCAAATTGACTCTCTGAGTTGAATGCTTTTAGATTAAATCCCTGTGGTTGACAAATATACAAAAATGGAAATTAAAAAAATTATATATATTTTTTTATTTTAGATTTTTATTTTTTAATTAGAACTTGATTTTAAGATTTTATAAATGCTTAGGATAGTTAAAGTTTTTATTTTTTTGAGACTAATATAAAAAATTATAGTTTTTTTGTTGTATTCTAGAACTTTATTTTCAATTTAAACTTGTTTTAAAAATTTTATAAATGCTTACTTTAGTTAAAGTTTTCATTGTTTTTTTTTTTGCAAAGTTGAAAGATTTAAATTTTACATTGTTGCCACACACTCAATGTATCCTGGATAACTCTAGGATATTTAGAGTTTTATTTTTGAATTCAGGCTGATTCAGTATAGTTTTTTTATCTATGAAAAACTAAGGACATTTTTAGGTTTGTTAATAATGTCATAACTGATGTTTTTCTAGATTTGAATGAGATTTTGCTGGCTAGTTTTAATGAGTTTTTATTTTATAACCAAATTTGTAAAAAAAAAACATTGATAAATTTGAAAAGTTAGTCTTATTTCAAAAAATAAGAAGAAAAATTCAAAAAAAAATCCTCGAATTGGTGTTGGTCATAGGGTAGAGCTGTTGTTAATACATATTTTACTTGTATTGTTATATTATTTGTTTACAATGAGTTTGTTTTCTATGCATATTGTTTTATTATATGAAGATTTTTTCAGAGTTTTTGCTTTTATTCCCAACTTTCAAAGGTTTTTCATTATCTCTGTTTTTTCATCTTTATATTAACAATTTTTAAGTAGTTTACAAAATTACAAAAAATTTAATTAGTACATTTGTATTTCCTAGTTAGCTTTACATTTTGAAGAATAGCTTTTGAGTTTTTTGTATTACTACTGTAAACTTGGTACACTAAGTGTAGATTTTAAAAAATTTAGTTGTTTTACAGATTTTAAAACTAAGTTTAAAAGTTAATTTTTCTAAGGTTAAAATTATGCAAATATCATTTGAAAGTAAAACCACCTATTTGGTACCATTGACACTCAAAGCTATTAACAAAGTCAATCAATCTGAAGTTCAGTTTGTTACAAAGAGTTACAGATAAGTACTTCAAGAAAAAGCTTTTTGAATGATGTTTTCAGACTATTATGTAAAATATAAAGTTTGTTTCAACTTGTTTTTAAGTATTACTGTAAATTTTATTTTTCTACAAGCATTGTTGTTTACAATATGAACATTTTTGTATTTTATTTTTTCTTTAAACGTATCAAGAATATGGATTGTATCTGTTGTTTAAAATAAGTTTATAAATTTTAGAGTGGTTTACTAAATTTTAAAAAATATATTAGTTTAATTCTTTAATCTAGTTTTGATAAAAGGTTTAAAAAAAGTGTTAAATAACTTTTTCAATTTAAGATAAAAAAGAATAAGTTAGTACTATTTATTTTAACAAGTGTATAGTTGTATTATAAATTCATAACAAGTTAAAAAGAATAATATATTTTATGTTTAGAAATCTTTATGTTTGAATGTATTTCACATTGTATCTGAAAAATATTAATGTTTAATATTCAAAGTTTGTTGATATTTAACTAAGTTGTTTTATTTAACAAGTTTGTTTAGTAAAAAGAAAAGTTTGATTCTTTTTTACAGCTTTTATTCAACAATTGTTTTTTTAATAAGAATTTTTTTTTTCTATTTTACAGCTTAAATCTTTATGCTACCAAAGCTAGTAATAAGATTTACAAAGACGTGTATTCTTCCTTTGTTTATGAATTATTTTTGACAAAATAAAGTAATTGTACATCTGAACTTTTTTATTTTATATCCTTTTGTTTTTATTCAACTGCTAAAATTTATGATTTTATCTAATAAAAGAAACAATTTTTGCAAATATTTTCTGAAGTGGAAAACTGTATTCAAAGTTATATATTTTAGGCCTATCAGTAATACTATTAAAGTTAAAATCTTAACTAATATTTTTATTTTAAATGAAAGGTTTTATAGGCTCATAAAAGTTTCAACATATAAAGAAATATAGGGGGTCAAGAGCAGTACAAATTGCCTTGTATTCAGTTACTCATTATATTTCAACATTCTATTTATTTTTAAACTTTTAACAAAACTGTGTATTTTCATATAAAATAAAAGGTAGTTTAAAATTACTCTATTCCCATTATGCCGTCATCACACGTTATTCTTGACTTTTTTTTTGCAGATTCATAACTTTTTTGAGCTAGCTACGTCCCTGTTACAAAGGTATGTTAAAATAGTAACTTTTAAAATCATGTTAAATAAAGTTTACAAAATGTTTTAGTTTGTTACAAACAAGTAGTTACGAAATAATACTAAAACACTGAAATAGGGTTCAGAAATGTACTATAACTTAAATGAAACATTTATTTTCGGCTAATTTAGAATCAATATATTAGTCAATGAAAAACCTAAAAACAATAAAAAAAACAGTTACTTCATGTTTTTATTGAGTTTTTCTGTAAAAAACTTTTTCAGTTGAATTATATTTGAATTCAATCAAAAGGACTCTATCTTATCTTTTAAAGTACTTAATTAAAAAAGTAACTTTTTTAAACGATAACAATTGTTTATTTGTTGTATCTTTAACAATCTTTGTTTTTCAAAATGATTAGCTAAACAATAAGTTGTGTAGAACTTTCTGTCATTAAACTATGTGTAAACTAAACAGTATTAAAAAAAGGTTGTAAAATTGAAAATAAATACTAGCGACTGCTCTTGATATTTTTCTCAAGACCATCTGATAATTAAAATTGAATTGACTAAAACAATGTTTTTATCATTAAACTACTTCAATTTTCTCATTTATTTTAAATCATTAGAATAGTCTATACAAAGTACAGTAGACTACCGCTTAAGTACGCACTTTTTTTGGTACGCACCCCGCCTTAAGTACGCACTTATCCAGAAAGACAAAAAATATTTCTAAATCTATCGCGAAATCTGGAAAGCCACATCCATGATGCTTTAAAATTTCTTAAAGAAAGATTATATGCATTCTTGTTGGCTCATGCAATTATGATCGAAGGTGAAACTGGCAAATTTGCTTTTCTGATCACTGAAATCCAGTCATAAAGCTAAGACTCTAACTCAGGGTTCTTAGCAGAATAAAATCTTAGCTTTTTTGATTTTTTTTGCTCAGACAATAATCTCATCTCGGTTCTGCCAAATTATTCTAATTGCACCTTTACTAACATTAAAGCTTATTTCAAGATAACGCTTACTAGGTGGATTTTTCCTTTCAAGCTGGTTAATAAAATCCAACATTTCTAACTCAGTTAATTGCTTTTTAGCAGCTGACATAACTTAATGCTCTTAAAAGTATCTGAAAAGTATTTAATATCATTTTAGATTTTTAATTTACTTTTTTTTTACTTAAAAATCAAACTAAAGAACTAGTTTTGATAAATCTACCTTGTAGACAAATGCAGCATTTAAAAGATTTAGTGTCACTGTGAGTTGCTTGATGTTGAACTAATGAACATTTTAGAGCAAATTTTAATAACTATGTTAACGAAACTAGAAAAATAAAAAATTTAAAAATACAATTCAATCTACATTTTTAACTAAGCCGTTATATGCACAATTTATTTATCAAAATAAAGGATGTTATCTTAGGACTTCTAAGAAATTCCAGTTTTATTGCCTAAATTTTTTATCATCAAGTTTTTCCAGATTATTTTATTTTTCCAGGTATAATGGCCAACCTGCTGAATTAGCCTGAGACTTTTACAACTTTTAAACTAGGGTGAGTAATCCTGAGTAGTCTAAGTGGCCTGAGATTGTTACAGTCGTGTTATTAAATGTTAATAAACTAAATTTTTATGTAATGATTGCAGAAAAGTGAAAATAATAATGATATTTCAGCTGTAATGCTATAAAATAAATAAATCTAGATGACAAAGTAAAAAAAACTACTAATACAACACAGTTAAGTCATAAATTAATTTAAATGTACACACATTGATGTTTTGAAAATGTTTGGTAAACACAATGTAGTTTAGTACTTTCCCTCTAACAAAACAAAATATATGGCTAGTTGTATGAAAGAAAACAAACAACTAAATTTCATATTATAGGTACTATGTCGTCAAAAAGTACGCACTACCCGTGCTAAGTACGCACTTTTTGGTCGGGTTCAATTTGCGTACTTAAGCGGTAGTCTACTGTACATATTCTACCAAAAACTAAGTGATTTGGGACTTTTCCAAATGGGCATTAGAAATCAATTTTAACTTGAACATATGTTTAGATGTTATTATTAATGTTTATTGAACGATAAAATAGCGCTCAAAAAGCTTGGTATAAGTCAGGGGCGTAGCGTGGGGAGGGACACTGGCGCATGCGTGCCACCCAAAAAAAGGAAAAATTTAAAAAAAAGAATGTAATATCTTTATTCTTTATAGTTATTTTTTCTGCTTAATTTGCCTTTTTTCAACTATGTTTATCTAGTATTCAAAAAGTTAAACGAAATTTTGAATACCAATTAGTGACAAGTCGGGAAAGTACATGTTATTACTCAATATACTGATTCGGTGCGTAATTACAAATGCGCACCGATGTTGATGAAAAACTCCATAAGGAAAAATTTTATAAGTTCATTAACTTCATAAGAATTTAGACTCAAAAAGTACGCAATTAATATAGCGCACCGCTGTAGTATAACCTTATGGCAGATTATTTTTCTTCAAAAAGTTTACAAAAATACGTCACGCTTAAAGAAAAACTAAACAATTTTACAAATTTTTTTTTATGCTACATTGTTAAGACTACTGCTAGTTTTCTGAACTTTATTTTTGTAAACATACAAGACAAGCGTGTCGGCCTATGAGAAATAAACTTTGTTTGTGATTTTTATTTTAAACAAATACAATTAAATGAATTAAATTTAAAAA
The DNA here is from genome assembly GCF_965202585.1 of Thalia democratica. Classification (NCBI taxonomy): domain Eukaryota; kingdom Metazoa; phylum Chordata; class Thaliacea; order Salpida; family Salpidae; genus Thalia; species Thalia democratica. Next base: position 7,667 of record NW_028139490.1, read on the forward strand.
GTATACTTTTAACTATTTTTATAATAACAGTTATAAAGTTGGTCTATTTTAACTTCTGTGTAACTTTATCAAAATTATGTGCAATGAGGTGTTGTTATCACTGTTGTATTGTATATTAAAGAGATTGATACTTTTTTATTGGATAAATTAATTTTCAAAGATATAAAGTTTACTATAAGTAATAAAAACGATTTTTATTTAGTAAGTTTACATTTTTGCAAGTATAAGTAATTCTAATGAAATTTATACTTTTATTTAATTGTTTAATTTTGTAATATATAAATATTTTCAAAACAGTTAACGAACTTATTTTACTTGATAAATTTATTTCAATTATATTACTTATAAAAAGTTTTTTTATAGCTAATTACAAAAGTTTTAATTTTGAGGATTTTTTGAGAAAAAAATTTGCGCGCCCCCTGACCAAAATACCACGCTACGCCACTGGTATAAGTACCTGGTGTAAAAAGGAACCTTTCGGTTATCGAGTCGTACACCACGTACAATATAAACCAATGTTTGATCATATTCCCCTCAGCCAATTTGCATTTCAAATACTAAGATGTTGTACATTTAATTTTTTTATTATCTACATTTTCATTGACTATGTTAAACTTTGGTTGTCATAACTTGAATTTTTGTAAACAATAAAAATGATGTTAATTTTAGCTTTTATATTGTCAGGTGTTTAATCTTATGAATAGGTCAAAAATTAACTTTTAGATCCCATTTGATTTAAGAATACTCTATTTAAAATGAAATTGTTTTGAAAATAAATATATTTTAGCCTGTGTATGTAATTTGATTTAAAGGTAGATAACCATAAACATATATATCACATAATATGCAGCATTAAAAAAGTAAATAAGCTAAAGTTAAAACAAAGAAATTACCAGAATTTTTTTTTTGGATAGGACAAGATAAGCTTTTTAGGTGATTGCATAGTTTCGGAAATTTTTTATTATAAAACTAAGCATAAAGTATTTATAAGTAATATTGCAATAAAGTTATAATAAAATAAGCACTACTGTGCAAAAATAAATAAAAGTCAAATTTAAAGTATTTACTTTAAAAAAAAGATTTATAAGAATTACTTCTTAAAGATTCTTAATAACAACAACTTAAAATTAAGTTATAAACAGAAATGAATTAATAAAACATATAAATACTTGTATTGAACAATATTGTGCTGTTACACTTTTAAGTAGTTTGTTTCGTAATACACAATTGCTTTATTTAATCACATCAATGAAGTCTGATAGTTTTAGACTAGACAAATGATAAAGTTTTAATTTATATAATAAAAACTAAAAAACATATTTATTATTTCTAAATAATAGCTTTTAAATCAATATATTTACTTTAGAAGTATATTTTAAACAATGGTATTTTTGAATTTGAAATAAAAACATTTTAACGTAATGGCGTTCATGTTTAAGATAAATCCAAATCAAAAATAATTTATCAAAGCAAACATATTTAGTGGACAAAAATATTGTAAATTACTGATATCAAATATCTAATGGAGTTTAAAAAAGTAATTAAATGACAAAAATGAATATTGTAACAACTTTGTACAACATTACCGAATATTTACATAAATAAAATAATTTCATTGCTTGAATTTTAAACTGTTTTAGCTAAGTAGAATAATTTAACTCAATTTATACAAAGTTTCAAAAAACCTTAAAAGTAAAACTGTTTGATATCGAAAAATTTCATCTGTTACATCTAAAACTAATTCGGACTTTGTGCATTTTCTAAATGTTAGTACAACAACTTATCATTGAAAAAATTAATAAAATGTTTTTGAATAATCCATTATTTACGTAAACAATATAACTAACGAAAAATTAAGCTGATAAGTTTTTAATATAATTTCAAATATTTAAACTATTTTTTTTAGCTTGATATAAAAAAGCTACAAAATATTTTATATATTACCATAAATCGTTATAGCTTTTGTGTTTTAAAAGCACATGTTGCTATAGGTAAGTCAGTTTTTAGCTTAAATTACTTTTCTACTATGCTTATTTTAGCGTAATAAAATAATAATAACAATAAATAAAAAGTAAAAATGAAATATAGTATTTTTATAAACCGAACCTATTTTAAACTGTTGTACTCGTATCAATAAGTTTATCATTTATTATATATTTCAAGTGCAAACTTAATAAAATTATATACTACCTCAATTATTTACAAAGTCAAAACCAGCAAAAACGTGTTTTAGAAATGATAAAAGTTACGAAATAACATCGCTTAACTTATAACATGTTTTTTTTTTAGTTTCTATTATACAAGTATTATATATTACTAAAAGACTATAATATAAAAGTTTGTGGATTATTTAAAATAAATTTGCTAAATTACTATTTGAGTTAAGTTTTCAAAAAAAAGAAACAAGAATAAAATTCAATTAATCTAAAATAATTATTAAACTTTTTTTTTTAAATAATTATTTATAAAGCATAACTTCAATAACTTGCTGTTTTCAAACTATAGCGGTGGTAAAAAAGTATAAACTTATAAAGTTAAGCTTCTTGGTTAGTGAATTATAAAAAAAAATTATAGATTTACTATTTATATACGGTGTATTAGAAAACTTGAAAATAACAAAGCTACATTGTGAATTCAATATTAAATGACTGCTGATACTGAATTAATAATAACTTTTTTTTGATATGGCTCCTGAATTATTTGAAAGGACTGAAAGCTTTTATCATTTCAGCTTCTTTTGTTGTTTAAGGAGCTGCAAACATAAAACAAGTTAAACAGCAGTATTAAACTTACAATAAAAAGTGTCAGATAACGATTTGTTACGATTACACATTTAATTCATAAAATTGTGTTTTAGTTTTAAGAAAATGACCAGGAAACCTTACCCTGAATTGAAACACTTATAAATTATAATTTTTTAAACAAGCTAAAACATAGGAAGCAAAAAAACACAACAACTAATAATCTTGGTTGTCGTGAAATGGCAGCGAAGTTGTTTGAGATTGTTGACTGAAAAGTGCAGAGCTTGGTGATGAAGTGCACTGCTGGTTCCACTGTCGCCATTCTTCCTTAACTCTCATGTTGTGATGTTTTCTGCTGGAGAGTTTGATGAACTAGCGGGTGGTGACTTGGCAGGTGCTGGTGGCCCGTTTACAACTGACCCAAGGTGCTGGTTTGAAGAACAATTGATCCGTTGATGTTCTTCCAAATCTTCATGCAAATCTGGATGCCAAACGTCGGTAGTTTCCGGTTGGCTCACAGGATTCGTGTTTTCAGCATTTACATTGTCATGTCTTGGGCTTTGAGTGAAAACAGAAGTTGATTCTGTTAAAGTTTGAAATGTCTTTATTTTATCATGTCCTTTTAAATTGACCTCTGCATTCGGCTTTTTATCCACAGGTTCTTCATAATGTCCGTGTAACTCTGGACTCAAAAGAGGTAGATCACTTTTAAGATGTTCCACTTTTCTTTTCTTCATTTGTTGCCCATGGTCTTCACCTTCAGCTACAGATTTGATTGAGGTGCTTTTATTTTCAAAATTAGGCATCTTTTTTCCTAAAGTCTCCGATGTAGAAAAAATTTTTCTGCAAATAAATATATAGTGATAATGCAAAAAAGTTTTATTTTTTATTAATATAGCTTTGCTTATAATAGTCATGTTGTATTTCGTTTCCAAGCTATGAGAAAAGAAAGTTTTGTAGAGTTTATTCTATTATCGGTTCGTTATTTATAATTGTTTAGGAGGCATAAACGAGTTTAAATAACCAAGTTTGTACAACTTATCAAAATTTAAATTAAATCAAGTTGTTTAACTAAATCAATAAACTTTAAGTTAAGTCTAAATCTTAGTTTGAAAGTTAAGTAGTATACTAAAATCAATAGGATAATAATACGTTAAAAAAATATATTAAGTGTTATGATTAAAATATCGGTTTTTAATTTTTATAATTATTAAAGATTGATAAAAAAAAAATTAGCATGACCAAAACTCTAAATTTATTGATAAACAAAAAAACTAGTTGGTTCTAATTTGTAGAATAGCTAAAGAAACTTTCCAGGGAGATTAATACATGATCAAAGTGCGTACAAATTATCTACTCACTTTTCGGTGCTTATGTGATCCTCTGAACTGTCTGCAAATCTACGTTTACTTGCTTTTCCTTCCGGTTGACCTGAATTTTTTAGCGTACCAAGCAGGGTTGGTCTTGCTTTCTCTGACTGAAATTTTCCTTCTTTAGTTATGTTTGACCTTTGATTTTTCTGCAGTTACAAAAAACAGATTTTAAAATTTTTAATCATTTAGTTTTCTCTTGAACACTATCAAGTTTTCATTTATTACATATTCAAATAAATGTCTTATTGGATATCTTATAAATACTTGATAAAAACAAGATCCTAATACTTTAAATATTTTATGGAGCTACTTAAAAAATATGTACTTGTAATATTAAAATATTGTTGTTAATAGTAAAAATTAATAGATATTTTACATCATTTTAAGTCTATAGACTTACTTATTTTCTTTTAATATTAAAAATTAATAGATCTTATTGCTTTTGCTTAATAATTTAATACCTAACTACCTTCATATTACTTAAGTCACTCTCAGGAGAAATTAATAAAGGTGATCTTGGTTCTTGCTCGTCTGAATTTAGTGTTTCCTCCTTGTTCACGTTCAACTGCTGACGTTTCTAACATGATTAAAGTTAAAGTTTTTGAAAATAGTTTATATATTTCTGAATAGTTTGGATTTGGTACTGGATCTAAAGTTATAAAATGTATGGTGTGAGGCTCGATGACCGAAAGGTCTTTCTATACACCAATCAATTGACCGTAGTTGTCAGCGTTCACATTTTTTTCTTTCTTTCAAAAGAGCTTAATGATAACTAAAAAAATATAAAAACTAATAATAAATTCATAGGCTTATTGATTTTAAAATGCTAAAGCAACTAACTGCTGTGTAGGTTTTTGAGGAAATAAGAGAAAATTTAGAATAATAAGATAATAGTTAAAAAATAATAGTTAAAAATAATAGTTAGATAACATTACAATTTTTTTATCCTTTCTTTGAGAAACAGGCCAGTTTCTGTCGAGCTTGTTTATTGCTTTGTCAAGATACAACAGTAAGTTGTCAGGGTATAAGTTTTTCCAAGACGTTCGGAAGTTATACAGTACTTTTCTATCAGTATAACTTGCCTATATAAAAAAAATAAATTATTACTTTCAACAGGGTTTAAGGTCGCTTACTTACTGTAAATAATATGAACTAGAATAAAAACATAATTGAATATTTTATTTAAGAACAAAAACGTTAAAACTAAAAGTATGATGGTGTTTCATTACTGTGTTGTATAAGTAAACATGCTAGAAATTAATGAAAAAACTTAAAAAATACAATAAATAGATCATGAAAATCAAAACTATTTGAAGTTTAAGTCAAAAACTTACTCTATTAAACACATAGGAAAAGTTCTCAATCAAATTTCTGTTGAATTGATCAATGTAAGTTTCGCCGACTCCTTTCGCAATGATATCCATCAAGTATATTGCCTTCAAGTCCACATTGTTGTTTGCCTGTTTTGTTGAGTTTACTTAAATAAAAAGGAGTTTATATCAAAAGAATTGATGCAAACAAAATATAGCCGACTTTATAATAAATGTAAATATTGACCGGTTGAAGTTTAATAGCATAAATTTAAAGTATCATGTTTTACAACTCTTACACACTAAGTATTAGTACTTTTGTATGTAAAGGTAAATAATACAAAACATCATTAACAGTAAATTACTCAAGTTTATAAAAAACAAAATTTTGTAAAGTTCTGTTAAAGGCTCATTTTAAACTTCTCATAATCATACTTAAAAACGTTTCATTTGTTTTAATTTATAAAAAAAGTAACTAAAACTAAATTTTACACAAACATAAAAAATTAAAACAATTAAAACATAACATGTGAAATATCCCAACTCACAACCTGGTGCAAGTAATCACGAATCGCATCAGTTATTTCTTTGGAATACTTCATGTACCTGTTAGCAAACTTCAAAACCTCAGCAACATCCTTTTTATTATCGAATCGTTTTTCAAGCAGCTTCTTGAAGCGTTCTGTGGCTTGTTCTGCACTAATGACACGCATGTTCGGATGCTTTGTAACAGAATGTGTTTAAAATAACTGCTTAAAAACTTAAGTTCTGCAATATACACAGTTTTAGCTTTGAAAAAGAAGCTAATAAATATACTTATTTAAACAAAATTACTAGCCTATAAAAGTCTGATTCAAGGTTAATGATTAAAAGCCTATATTTAAAAAACTGAAAACTATAGAAAAAAAAGTGATAAAACTTGTAATGGCTTTATATAGTTTTCGTTTTTAATTCAGTTATAAATAAGTTACAAACAGTTTTAAATAAAGATAAATGTTACAATAATAAGAAACTAATGCAAGATTTACTCAGCATATTATGATTCTAAAAACTTAACAAAATGATACTAAATAAAGTAAATAATCAGTTAAATTCAACATGCTAAATAATTTTGACTTATACCATTTTAGTAACCATTATACAAGTAATCTATAAAAATTGTCATAAATTTTGTTGACTAAACATTTAAGTTAAAACTGCTTGATTCTTTTTAGTATTTGTTATCATAAAATAGAAATTTAAATTTTTTTATTAATTAGAAAATGTTTATTATTGTTAAAAATGCTTTTTTTAGCTTGAAACTAATAGCAATAATGTTTTGAAATATGTATTAGTAAAAATTATTTTACATAAGAACTATCTATAAACTAAATTAAAGCTGTTTAAAAGTTTTAAAGCCTAATGTTCTTTATTTTAAATGTTTTTTTTTTCAGATTTTTAAATAGTAAATGTAGTATACACTTATAAATACGGCAATCTTTAAACTTTCACCTAGAATTTTATTTTACACTTGACAAATACCACAATAAAACCCGCTGCAAAATATCATTTGAAAAAACTTTACATTGTGGGAATTTGATTGTTAGAAATCCACGCCAATGCAAACTGTATAGGACCCTGAGATTTCGGATTTAAAACAAAGCGCATAAAATTCTTTTACTATTACTTTATCGAAATAAATAAAATAACTAATTATTTTTCTAGAACTAAATAAAAAGTCTGTTTATTTTTAATATAGCTATTTAACCGTATAAAAAAATTCAAGAATTTGTATCAAGCTTTAACTTTCATTGCTTAGGACTGATAAAATGGGAGCCGATCACTTCTAACCCGATAAATTCTAACCCGATAAATTCTAACCCGATCACTTCTAACCCGATCACTTCTAACCCGATCAATTCTAACCCGATCACTTCTAACCCGATCACTTCTAACCCGATCACTTCTAACCCAATCACTTCTAACCTGATCACTTCTAACCCAATCACTTCTAACCCGATCTTTTCTAACAAGATCATTTCTAACCCGATCACTTCTAACCCGATCACTTCTAACCCGATCACTTCTAACCCGATCATTTCTAACCCGATCACTTCTAACCCGATCATTTCTAACCCGATAAATTCTAACCCGATCACTTCTAACCCGATCACTTCTAACCCGATCAATTCTAACCCGATCACTTCTAACCCGATCACTTCTAACCCGATCACTTCTAACCCGATCACTTCTAACCTGATCACTTCTAACCCGATCACTTCTAACCCGACTTTTTCTAACAAGATCATTTCTAACCCGATCACTTCTAACCCGATCACTTCTAACCCGATCACTTCTAACCCGATCACTTCTAACCCGATCATTTCTAACCCAATTACTTCTAACCCGATCACTTCTAACCCGATCATTTCTAACCCGATCACTTCTAACCCGATCATTTCTAACAAGATCATTTCTAACCCGATCACTTCTAACCCGATCTTTTCTAACAAGATCATTTCTAACCCAATCACTTCTAACCCAATTAAACCCGATCATTTCTAACCCGATCATTTCTAACCCGATCACTTCTAACCCGATAATTTCTAACCCATTTTATTTATGTTACGTTTTTATTTTTTAATCTGGATTTCATGCAAAAACAAACTAGTCTTAATTAAGTTATTAAAATAACAATAAAAAATTAAACTTTTAGTTACTTTAAAACATAATGATTTTGCTGTGTAACATAAAGTTATTTTAAATATAGACTTTAATTTTAGTATTAACTTAACATAATCTTAATATATTTTTATTACCTCATTTTTTGATTTTTTATCCTATACATAATTTTAGTTTCTTTCTATTATTATTTTTTTTTCAATACACTTTAAGAGACGTTTTTCGTTAATCATATACAATTTACTAAATTGTTTACTTTAAAGTATTTTGAACTCTTCTTTGTAGGATTTTAAAAAAAGCAGTGATAATTATATTTTAGTTGGATCTTATTGTAATTGACGTGACTACAATAGTTTTAACATAAGCAAATTTTAAAATTAAACTCTTACAATTGTAATATCCAGATACAAAAACTTTTATATTACGGTTTAAAAACTACATTGAAAGTCTGACGTAAAATTTTTATTATTGCTTACTAATGTATTAACCTTTTATAGTAGGGTAGTTTTAAGTTTCATTTTAATAACTTATACAAATTGTTATGCAACTTGCATAGGCCTATTAAGATAATGGAATTCAAACAAACATTAGGAGAAGTTAAAAACTTTTGTTATATTAAGTGGAAAAGCATGGTTTTTAATAGAAACTAGCTATTAAAACACTTATGTTATATAACTAAACCGCAAAAGTACTTATGTCGATTGACCGTCTTGATTTCAATTCATTAATAAATTCCTACTTTGTTTTAGAACAAAAAAATGTTTAACACTAATAGTTAAACAGACAAGTTTATTTTTATAACAAGTTCGAGGGTAATTTAATCTCGCCTATGTTTTAATTGCGATTTAAATTAGTACTTTAATTGACAAACACTCTTTAAAATTACTTTATTATGAGCAGTTGAAATAACGTAAGTAAAAACAAAATAAGTATTAAAAAAAAAAAAATTTTAAATAAAACAATAAATTAATTATAGTTAAATTAAGTATAATTAGGAGCAGAAATTTATAAAAACTCCGTTAAGTTCTTTGTTTCTTTTAATCAAATATTTTTCCAGACGATTATTACACAAAACATATTTTTTTTTTATTCATTACAGTAAAGCCAGCTTGCAGTCTATTGACTTTATTCTCGGTGGTTTTTTGCACTTCTAAACTTATATAGATATGATGAGTTTTTTCTTTATTAAAGGTTTAAACCTATATAATAGGTTTCACAATACAAACTGATTTTATTATTTTGTTATAAGTTTTTAAGTTATATAGTTTAATCTAATATTTAATGATCGTTATGTAATCTATAAGTTTTTGTGTTTTTGAAAAACTGTAAAACAATAACTTTTAAAAGATATAAAGAAAATTATTTTAGAAATATCTATTATTAATCGTGAGAATAATCGTGTTTTTGCAATTTTAACTTTTTATGAAAAATGTAAATTTATTTTGCCCTACATAAGTTTTATTTCAAAAAAAAAGAAAAAATGCGTAATAATAAGTTTTCGACACTAAACTTTCATAGTTAAGTTTATTATAATTAATTATAACTTAATTACAGTTAATTTTTATATACAATTTACCAGTTGATTTAAGAATTAAAACTAAATTAAAGTTCGAGTTATCGACAAGTTCTAAGTATTTAAAAAACCTTCTACCTCTACTTTTGGCTTTGTATTAAACAGTATACACTTTCGTTTAAAAAACTTAGAATTTAATGATATTTAATTTAAATAAAACTACCATTACAATTACTAAATTTTATTAACTGTATTATTTAAAGTTTCATAAACGCTGATATTAATATTTTTAAAAAGTTGTATTTCGTATAAATTCTTCCTGAATTTAAAGGCAAATTGACAATCTGGTTTCTACACTTAAAAAATATATTAACCATATAGAATCATTTCAAAAGAAAGTACAAAACAGACTTTAACAGCTGCGATACTCAATATATTCCTTACATTGACGACTATCAAAACTTAATATTTAATCTTTAGAATACAAAATACTTATACTTTTCCTAATGCTTTTTAAATAATTAACTATACTTAATTATAATCCAATTTTAAGCCTTAGTGTCAAAACAATAAACGAACCAATTAATATCAACAATTAAATTTTAAACAAAAGCTATCTGAACATTATTATTGTAAGTTTATTGTCATACGAAGGACCCAGGCATCAAAACCTAGGCCACTTAAACAGAAAGACATACAACGAAAAGACAAAAATAAACCAAAATTGTACATTAAAAATGAATAAAAATGAGTTTAACTAGTTAAAGTTTAAAAATTAACATAAAAACACAAACATTATAACACAAAATTTATAATTCCGGTGCTTCCGAAAAGAGAACAACAATATCCTACTTCAACTTCACCCGAACAAATGGTTTTACTCCAAAACTGGTTTCACTATCATTCGAACAACTGGCTTCACATTATTTCAACAACTGGTTCAGCCTTCATTTGAGTAACTGGTTTAACTTTTATCCATACAACTTGTTTCACTTTTATTCGTATAACTAGAACATTAGGTTTTATTTTAAACAAAATAAACTAAACATCTAAACAAAACAATTTTGTTGAGATAATTTTGTTTTTAAAACAAACCCTTATCTTAAATAAATAATAAATTAATATATTAATACAGATCGGCTAAAGAAATATCGGGTTAGATATGATCGGGTTAGAAACGATCGGGTAAGAAATGATCGGGTTAGATATGATCGGGTTAGAAATGATCGGGTTAGAAATGATCGGGTTAGAAATGATCGGGTTTAATTGGGTTAGAAGTGATTGGGTTAGAAATGATCTTGTTAGAAATGATCGGGTTAGAAGTGATCGGGTTAGAAATGATCGAGTTAGAAGTGATCGGGTTAGAATTGATCGGGTTAGAAGTGATCGGGTTAGAAGTGATCGGGTTAGAAGTGATCGGGTTAGAAATGATCGGGTTAGAAATGATCGGGTTAGAAGTGATCGGGTTAGAAACGATCGGGTTAGAAGTGATCGGGTCAGAAGTGATCGGGTTAGAAATGATCGGGTTAGAAGTGATCGGGTTAGAAATGATCAGGTTAGAAATGATCTTGTTAGAAATGATCGGGTTAGAAGTGATCGGGTTAGAAATGATCGAGTTAGAAGTGATCGGGTTAGAATTGATTGGGTTAGAAGTGATCGGGTTAGAAGTGATCGGGTTATAAGTGATCGGGTTAGAAATGATCGGGTTAGAAATGATCGGGTTAGAAGTGATCGGGTTAGAAATGATCAGGTTAGAAATGATAGCGAGTTAGAAGTGATCGGGTTAGAAGTGATCGGGTTAGAAATGATCAGGTTAGAAGTGATCGGGTTAGAAGTGATCGGGTTAGAAGTGATCGGGTTAGAAGTGATCGGGTTAGAAGTGATCGGGTTAGAAATGATCGGGTTAGAAGTGATCGGGTTAGAAATGATCAGGTTAGAAATGATAGCGAGTTAGAAATGATAGTAAACCATTTTTCACACATATGATATTATCACACAAGCTGCAATGATAAACGCTTTTAGCCCTTTCAAATAATTCAGGAGCCATATCAAAAAAAGTCATTATTAATTCAGTATCAGCAGTCATTTAATATTGAATTCACAATGTAGCTTTTTATTTTCAAGTTTTGTAATACACCGTATATAAATAGAAAATCTATAAATGTTTTTTCTTAATTCATTAACCAAGTAGCTTGACTTCATAAGCTTATACATTTTTTACTACCGCTATACTTTGAAATCTGCAAATTGTTGAAGTTATGCTTTATAAACGATTATTAAAATAAAATTAAGTTTAATAAACATTTTAGATTAATCGAACTCTATTGTTGTTCCTTTTTTTTTTTTGAAAATTTAATTTAAACAGTGTTTTAGCAGAAAATTTTTTAACTTATTATTTTGAAATAACATATTTGTATAATAAAAACTAAAAAAAAAGTTAAAAGTTAAGTGATGTATTTCGTAACTTTTATCGTTTATAAAACAAATTTTTGCTGGTTTTGATTTTGTAAATATTTGAGGTAGTATATAATTATATTAAGATTGCACTTTGAATATATAATAAATTATAGTCTTATTGAAACGAGTACAACAGTTTAAAATAGATTCGGTTTATAAAAATACTATATTTCATTTTTACTTTTTGTTTATCATTATTAAAATTTTATCATGCTATACTAAGTATAGTACAAAAGTAATTAAGCTAAAAACTGACTTAACTATAGCAACATGTGCTTTTAAAACACAAAAGCTACAACGATTTATGGTAATATAAAAAATATTTTGTAGCTTTTTCATACCAAGCTAAAAACAAAATAGTTTAAATGTTTTAAAACATATTAAAAGCTTGTTAACTTAATTTTTTGTTAGTTATATTGTTTACTTAAATAATGGATTATTCAAAAGCAAGTTATTAATCTTTTTAATGAAAAGCTGCTGTACAGTATAAGCTATTAATTGTGCAACAATTTAGCTAAAAATGCAAATAGATTATAGACTTTTGTTTGTGAAATGTCTTTGGTAATGTACGATCAGTTTATAAAAGCAGAGTATTAATACATTACTTTATTTTGGATGAACTTTTAATCTTTTACCTTTATTATAATTTTACACAAAGTCCGAATTTGTTGTAGATAAATTGTTTTTTTTTTGTAAAAAAGACGTAAAACATTTAAAACACAGGTGAAATTTTTTTAATATCAAGCAGTTTTATTTTTCTAGCACCAGTTTTAGTATTGTAATGAAAAAAAAAACTAAATAGTAAACTAAAATATTTTGAAAGAAAATAAAGTCTACCAAAACTTAAACTTATACTTTACTGTGAATTGCCGTATAAAAATATTTTGCAAAAATTATAAAAAGGTTAAAGATTAAAAGGTCATCCAAAATAAAGTAATGTATTTATACTCTGCTTTTATAAACTGATCGTACATTACCAAAGATATTTCACAAACAAAAATCTATAATCTATTTGCGTTTTCAGCTTAATTGTTGCACAATAAATGACTTGTACTGTGATAATAAAAAACCTTTTGTTATTTATACTTATCATAATGTTCAGAAACTTGTAATATGATGAACTACGTAATAACCAAACAATATACTGGGTCTTAAATTTAATTTAGAGATTAAAACCTTATAGTGTAAAGACTTATCTAACTAAATATAATACAAAATAGCAATAGAAGAATAAATTTTACCTTTTACTTTAGCTGTAAAAAACAAAACTAAAAGACAATGTTATAAATAGTAAAAAAGAAATGTAATTTAAATTTGTCGCACAAATTAATGTGCGTTATTATATCTAGCGCTTAGTTTTAAAGTTTAAACTGTAGCTTCTTATGATTATTATTTTTTAAAAGGTTAACATAATTATTAGTTAGGGTCCGTTTGAAATTTTAAGATGTTTCTCCTAATATTTGTTAGGTCAAAAAAAATTTTTAAGGCTTTTTTTTCCTATACCCTTTAACCCATAACTAGCCTTGCCCAAACATAGAGTATATTAATCTAATATTAGACTTATATTAACTAAAACAGAACGTAACATAATTGTTTTTAGCTTATCCAGTTATACTGCTTTTATATATTTTTTGGTCCTAATTTAAAATATATATATAGGCAGTGTTACTTGTATATGCTGCTTTTTTTGCAGTAAAAGTTTAATTTTATTTAAAAGTAAAAAGAACTAAATAATATTTGTTTTAAACTTAGAAATTTTTAAAATTTTCAGTTTCTAACACGTGTGTTATAATACTCACATTAATATAACAATAACAGTTTTAATTGAAACCGTTTAATATAAAAAAAAACTATTGCATTACTTTGCTAGGGTCATTAAAAAGTAAATTTATAAACAGTACATTGTAAAAGTGTATTTAAAATTTAGGTCATATGATTTGAGAAAATACCCTAATTACATACTTATGTGACATTAACCACTTATATGCTAAGTGTAGTAAACAAAAAATTGTCAACTTAAGTAATTAATGCTTTATTTTTAAATATCAGCTCTTTTTCTCGCTTTCAAATATTCCATGTAAAACTGATTTAATAATAACTATAACAATGTGTTTTTTTTTTTTTCAATATTTGTGTTGATAATTAGTGAAAAATAAGAACTTTGTGCAAAGGGGTCATTTTCATTCATTTGAAGTTTTTTTCAGATTATTATCGACTTTGATACCTTAATGTTTTTTCAAATTGTCAAAATTTCGGATTTGGTGTTTTTGTAAAAATTCCCATATACAAAACTATTTCAAGCCCAAAATTCAAATGTTAATCTCTCACAAAAATTTTCATTGATAAAATTATTTATAAAACTAATCGATTATTATTTCAATTAAAGGTTTTGTATTAAGAAATAATGAAATTAAACACTTCTATAGATCTGGGCCTTAATCTCTACACCAAAATATACTTTGCTTCTACTAAAACTTTAACCTTTAGAAATTGAGTTATTTAAAGTTTATGTTTAAAGTTTGAAATATTTGTTACTGAGATTTAAACAGAGTTTATGCTAATTTTAATTTTGTACTTAGTTTTGATATCAAAGTTTTAATATATATAAATTTTTTCCTAAGTTACTTCTTTGATACACATTAAATATAATTTTTACATGTTTTAGTAAAAGTTAATTGTTGCAAGTTGTAAAGTATATAAGTGTTTTTTACCACCAATAAATGTGTTATATGAAGTATATAACACTAAATATTATAATAAAATTTTATTAAAATTAAAAAAATATATAAAATACTCGATTTTAGTTACTATATCTAATTCCATAAAGTTTAAAACCAAAATACTAATACTTATCAAGTTTTCTATTTCGAGGTTTTTTCTTGTTGTAGTTCATTTGTGTTTGATGTACACAACTATAAAAAAAATTGTATCTGTTGGGAATTGTTTTTTTAATTAAAATGTCAAAGTTTTTGATGCAACTGCAGAGATAAATATTAGTATAAGAATAACAACTATTTGTCAAAAAAATTTTATTTTTGCTATGAAGGTATGATCGAAAAATTGAAACAGTTGTAATATGTTTGTAAAGTAGTTGTTTTTAATATAAACATAAATATTGTACATATGCTTAACCTACTCATAGGTTTAAATTTTGCAATGTATAACTCAGAGAGGTTTCTAAGTTGTCTTTAAAACTCTTACATTAGCAGGCCTACTCTATATATGCACAAATATAACTACAGCTTACAAAATTTATAAATATAAAACTAATTAAGTTTGTTAAACCAGCTTTATACCTGTCTTTATTTACGTTATTAGTATGTATAAGATAGGTTAAAAAAAGTTTTTGATATTTAATTTAAATGTTACAAATCTAGTTTCATGGTTATTAAGTATAAAATGTAAAAAAATTTTATAATGTAATATAATATGAAGATTTGATTTGAAGATAAATGTATTCCATTACAGTATGGCTATAACAAGCCAAATTTGGCCAATTCATTATAATAGACTAATCCAATTTTTTTTCCTATAACTTGTAAGGTACATGGTTTACCAGAAGAAATTATTTTTTTTTACAGATAAATCAGGCTTTTAAAACTCTCTATCCATACATTAAAAAACATTAGTTGTCTAATTCCAAACAAAAAGGGATACTATAGCTATGGTCCTCTCCAACAAAATTTCCCAAAAACTACCTACAAAAACGCCCAAGATCTTATTTTTTGCTCTACATCATCAACTCCAGTATATCTAGTATTATATTCAAGTTAAGGCCTTGTTTCTCCCTTTTTTTATGGCTTGTGGCCCCTTCAGCTTCCTATTTTTTTGATAGTATCTAGTATAAGTGCTATACTGCTATTAAAATTGCATCACATATTTTTTTTGCTTTTCACTACCAGCTCAAGTATATCCAGTGTAAATATCAAATGATTGCTTCATGGTCCCCAAGGGGGCGATTTGGCCCGTTTTAGGAAACCCTAGTTTAGATATAATTGCTGTTTATTCTCTATTTCTTTTTCTGTTACTAAAATTTTGTAACCAGAAAAAATGAACAATTTGTAAGATAAACAATAAAATAAAATGGAAAAGACTGCACAAAATGATGAGAATTTTAGTCATCCAGACTTGGTAGTCGATGGAATTTTTTATCAGAAGCATTCCTGGTATAAGGAAAATTACTTCTTTCTGAAACAATAACAAACAGTAAGTTAGAAACTGGGTTTTAGGTAAATTAATAAACAGCTGCATGAAATTTGAAATTAAGCAATTCGAATTCTTAAACATAAGTTATAGGGTCACATCTCTAAAAGACAACAATATTTAAAAAGTATATGCTATAGTAGGTCTATATAAGATGATTATATTAGTTAAAATACTTAAAAAAAATGTTTATACAAACAAAAAGTTGATATTTATTAAAATTACAATTATTTAGTATGTTTTTAAATTTATTTATCTATTTTTTGAAAAGTTTTTCAAGATTTTACAAAATAAGAAAATTTATGAAAATAAAATAATTGCATTTTTAAAAGTTTATAAAAAGATAAGTAACAATAACTCAGAGCTATTAAGATTTGAATTTTCAGAGATTAAATAATTGTGCACAGAAAATAAACACAGGCTAGTTGTTTAAAAATAAAGTTATAAAGTTTTATCAAGTTTCATTAAGAATTTTTATGTAAAACCTTATTACTTTTACATATTGTTACCATTTAGCAAAATGTTGATTCACTCAAAAATTTGATTATATTTTAAAAATATTTTAATTAGAGTTCATTTTTATTAATTGCACAAATCAATTACGTTTATTTGTAAAATTTTTATACAATTAATTTTTGTTTTAACTTTCTGTTTTAACATACTTATAAATATATACATATATTGAGGTATATAATGTAAACTTATAATAAAAAAATGATAAACTTTTATTTCAATTATTTTTTATTAAGACTACTAGTTCTGAAAAATATGTGCAAAAAAAAAACAGGCCAGTAAATATAATATATCTAAAATAATAAAGCTAAAAAAACTTAGTTTTCTAAACATTTTTTTTTTATAAATTGGCCTATAATAAGTAATGTTTGAAAACTTGGGCAAATAAACAGAAATATAAAACAAAAAATATTTTTTTTAATGATCAAAGACCAATAACATTGTCTTTAGTTATGCTAGATTAGCCAAATTTACAGAACTAATTTTAAAAATTTGACAAAAATTACTGTTAAGAAACATCATAATACTTACATTTAAACAATGTAAATACAGAACAATATAAACTATGTAATTTAGAAACAATATTTAAGTATCAATATAATAGTTTAATAACATAGTAAGTTTTTTTAATACAACAGTATTTCTAATTTGTATTACCTAATTTCTAACATCATATTTTCTTGTTTATTTCCAACACATGAAATGGTCACATGAAATGTTATTAAATGCAAAATCTTATAAAAATTGTTTGACCAGGAATTACTAGTTCATAGTTAATAATTTTTGATTCATATTTTATTAGTTTAAATTGCAAGTTTTTAATATTGCTCAAATGTAGGCCATTTGCAAATTATGGGCAGGACAGATTTTTAACGTAATATAAATAGGTATATATACCTAGTTTTTCACATTATTATTTTAAAATATTTTTATAATGTAGACCCCATGCAAACATGGACATAATTTTCATTTTTATATACTTGAAAATATTTATGTATATCTATGTTTTATGATAGAATTAAATTATCATTAACTTTATCAACTTAAAACATTTTAATTAATTTTTTGAACATAAACATTTACCAACGTACTGTTAAAAATACATATGCAAATGATAGGTAGATAACATATTCTAAAGTAATAGTTATTTATATTAAATAATATATATTTTCTTTTCAAGCATAGGTCACATGCAGATGATGGGTAGGCCAGTTTTTTGTTTTAAATAAAATAAAAATTATAAAAAAAACAATATTACAAATAATAAACTACTAAGTGTATCTTAAATGTTTTGATAACATTTTAAATAAGTTATTTAAATAGAGGCCATATGCAAATAATGAAGAGAACAGTTATTTCTTTTTAAATATATTTTTTGATGTAAAAAATATTATTAGTAAAATTGTTTGATATATTTGAAATATTTAAGTAATATTTTTATTAAAATATTTTAAACACAGTCCACATGCTGATGAAGGATAGACCCAATGATGATTGTTTCTATTATGATGGGAAGGCCAGTTATTTTTTTCGACCAGTTTTGCTGTAGGAATTAATTCGGAAATTATCTAGTTGTATGATTTGAAGAGCTTTGATAAAGGTTAGCAATTTTTGTTAACTTCTATGTATAAATAACATTATTTTAATGAAAAAATAACAAATTTTGTAACCTTAATGACAATGACAAAGGAATGTAATTTGTATTTAAATTATATTTAGTTTAATTTAGAAATTATACATCTGTATGACCTCATGTGATTTGATAAAATTTAAAAAAAAATTTTGTTCAAGTACTTTGTTTTTAAAAACTGTAAATTAGTTGCAAAATTTTTATATTTTGTGATCAGAAAGGTTTTGATATAGGTAGACAAATTATTATTGGAATTTTTTGATAATATTTATTATATTTAAAATGAAAATAGTTTATTGTATCAAAAATTTTAACGAAAGTTATATTATAATTTAATTTAGATTATATTGTAAGTGTTTTAAACTTTATCAACAACTGCTAGAAAGAGTTAAATTGTTTTAATTTATTAGTAGCTTAGTTTTAAGATAAAAAGTACTATAAAATTAATCAAGTTATTAGGAGACAGTCTTGATCAATTCTTAAAAGTTCAGAAATTTTCAAAAAAGTAAAAAAAGTAAATATTTATTTATTATGAATTATGCAATTTAATAATCTTATTTAGATATGAATTAATAATATGTACAGCTTGAAAATGTTTATTAATTTAGTTAAAACCAGTTTGTGAAAAATATGTTAAAAAATTATTCTGAAAATTTGTTTGCATAAATTAATAAGTGGGTAGTACAAATTATAAGTAATTATTGAAGTATTTATTAAAAAGTTGTTAAAGAATTCATACAAAAAAAGTTTTACAGACTTGAGATATGTCATTCAAATTCTGAGATTGTCGAGGGATCAAACGAAATAAAAGATAATTCAGAAACAAGTTGTTTTTCAAACAAAAATGGTTATGCTGAATTTCTGTAATAATAGTCTCATTGAATTTGAGTGCTACATGTATTAAAAAAAGATAGAATGCAACTAATAAATAAAAAAAATAATAAACAAATGTTTTTCACTTTATCGACTGTTCATCAGGATATATTTGAAAAACTAAATGTTAAAGCCCGAAGTGTATATAAAGCTAGTTAAATAAACATAGTATATATGATATTATTAAGTAGCTTTTAGTTGAAATTAGAAAAAGTTATTTTCGATTTATATGATTGGTATACTAGTTTGAAAAAGTTTTTTAATTAAAAACAAAAGAATAAAACAGTATAAAATATTATTGACGTCTAAATTTTAATTTGTATTTATGCGAATTTCTCTTTAAAAATTGGATCGTTGCCATAATATTGTATTGGAAATTTTCGCATTCATTAATTCAAATATGAAGCATAATTAAAACTGTAGCCAATTAAATTTTATTACAGCTGGGAGCAAAATGTTGCATTTGTGATAACTTGTGACGTAACAGTATTAAATTATATGTATTTATTTTGTTCAAAAAATACTTAATGCATACCTTTTACATGAAGTTAATTTCGTGATTTTGATATATTTCAATTTTAAATTTTTAGCGAGCTGGTAGGTCGTTTTGATTTTCTAATTTTTACTAATTTTATTTCTATTACATTTTGTTATACAAAAAATATCTTATTTAATTTGTTTACCCCGATTTGAAAACTATAATTAAAATTAGTAAAACAAACTAAAATTTATATAAAATATTTAATTTAATAATTAAACTTAAAGTTTTTGAATTAGTTGAAACAAGCCATGGAGTTGTAATTGAAATTATAAGGTTCTTATGTTTTTATTCTTGGTAAGATATTCACTGAGGCTTTAATATGTATTATTGCAGGGGGTTTAAAATGTATAAGTATTTGAAGATTAAGATGAACTTATTATTAAGATATAAATGTTAAAAACAAAATAAAAAAGTCGCAAGTGTTTATATATATATATATGATAGAATAAGACCTAGTAAATCAACTTTCACTAAGCCTACTTAAAAACACTACAATAGTTAATTTTATTGAATTTAATTTCGAACTAAATAATTTATAGAAAATCATAAAACTAAAAAAAAACACAACAGTTGTTCAAATAGTTTTTTGTAATAATTTTAAGCTATTTGAATTAATAATGACTCAACTGTACATAATTGAAAATTTAGAGCAACGTCATTATTTTTATTTTTTCGTGTAATTTGATGATTACTGTACTTTAAATTTGAGTCTTTACTTCAATTTAAACAGCTCAGGATTATAGCAATAAGCTATGTGATACAACTGTACTGTTTTTTTTTTAACTTTTACACTTTTAAAGAAATAAAATAAAATAGGAAGATAAAGGTTAATCAGTTTAATAAGATGCTTTAATTAAAAAAAAACACAATTATTAAGTTACATTGTTGAGTCGTAACTGTTAAAGTTTATAATTTGTATGAAATTTAGCACAAAAAGTATAAAAACAGTAAAATAAAGTTATAAAAATTGGTCAAGTTTTATTCTTTTTGTGCTTTGATTTAAAAAATTCCACTTTCAGCTTTTTTTGCAGTAACAAACTAAATTAGTGTTTTTATCAACTTGGGCTAAAAGTATAAACCATTTGACTGCTAGTTTTTGGGTTTTGTATAACTTTTTTTTTAACTTTTAAATTTTTTAACAAGTTGCTTGCTTACTTTATTTGTGATATGGTTTTACAATCATTTACTAACTGGTTATACAAAAAACATGTTTAAGCCATTTGAAGAGTTCTAAAGCAAGTTGTAGTAAAAAATAAATAAATCATATATAATTAGTACTACTATTTATATATCCTAAAGATATTTTTTTAAATAATAAAACTTTCAGTTACTTAGTTAAAATGATATATACGTTTTTATAATACAGTTAAGTGTCGATTTGATAGTTAAGCAAAAACTTTGAAAATAGTTAAGGCAGACCATGTAGTTATAAATAAAATAATAAGGTTGAAATTATTTTAATTAAAGAAAATTTGGACTTAAGTGATAACAGGGGTAATATTTAGCTTGAAAAATATTAAAAATAATAATAAATTTAGCTTGCATTTGCAGATATTTATGACGTAACATTATATCGTTTTGATTTTAGAACTTCATAAAATATTTAATATTTTAAATATCTAGCTAGGTAACTATGTTGTTTTGTTTATTTTTGTAAATTTTAAACGAGCATGCTCGTTTTATATTATTGTGGATTTTAGTGGTTCGCAAAATATTTTATTATTTAAAATGTTTTATAGACTAAAGTTTTGAATATTTTTGTAGAATATTAAAAACTATATTTACAAGTTCTTAACTTTAAAACAAAAATAAAAAAATTTACAACCTTGAAAAATATATTTTTGGTCATACATGGTACTGAGCTTTTTTCACTAAAATTAAAAATAAATAAAAGATTAATATAAAAACTTAAAGTACTTAATTACTTTTTTATAGAATACTAAAGCTTTTATAAATTTTTAATTCTAACAATTTTTGTAAAAAGTTGGCAATACAAATGTTTGGACCCCAGTTTTTAAATGTCATTTTTTTAACTCACTAAATATCTATATACTTTTTTTGAGCTAAAGGGCTTAAGCTTTAAGAAAATTTCCTTAATATTTAAATACAATTAGTCGGTTCAAATTTTATAAACAATGAGAAAGTAAATTAAAAGCTTTTTTTTTAACAACTAATTTCAATATATATATATATATATTTTTCTTATTATTAAAATATTAGTAAGAGAAAAACAAAACTTATAAAATTATAAAAAGGAGAAAGTAGATTTTTATTGAATCAGTCTTTTTGTGCTTATTTAGCTTCTACAATGTACTTATTGAACTCACCAAATTTTGTGGCTTACATCTCAGAAGTTATTTTGCATTTTATTATGCAGTGAAAGTGTCCGATAGCCAAGATAATACTTTAAAAAGTAAGATAAATTCATATAATACAAGATGTACCTCCAATGGCCTCAATGTGTTTTATAATATTTACTCCTGTAAGACTTTTATATTATTTAGTTTATATTATAAAAGTCATAAAAATATTCCTAAAGCGTCACTTTATTTTAGTTACGAATTGTTTTATGATTTATATACTAAAGTTTATTCAGTTTGTAATAATGAATTTTTGTAAATGCATTGTTATTTTAAATTATTAAGATTCAATTTATATACAATGAACTAGTTCTGCTTAAGTAGATTTATTTTCAACTAAACTAAAAATAAATTATTTTTAAAATATAAGTATTCAAGTTATTGTCATAACATTTTACTTTTAAAAATTGTGACTTATAAGATTATTTAAAAATTTATAAACCTACCTAAATTAGATTGACTTAATTATTATAAAAAGTTAACTTATTTTTATTAAATATTGCAGTAAAAAAGTGTCAACTATTAAAGCACATAAAGTTAAATAGTTATACTAAATAATTTATATTTTGCTGTAAAATTGTTTTTTTTTGTTAAAAATTTAATGCTTATTTTTTAGATAATTATTTCGCATTTAAGTTCTTTTTGAAATATATAGTCTAACTTAAATTAAAGATTTAGAACTATTTCCACATCTTCAGAGTAGAACTGAAGTCAAAGTTAGGCAAAAATAAAAATTGTTCCTATGAAAAAAGTATTTTTTTAGTTTTCAAAGAAGACTAACAAAACATTGTATTTATCTTATGAAAGTTTAAAAAACATAAAGTTATTATAAGTTTTGTTTTAGTTTAGTTTTGCCCAAGTTTTTAGTTTGGCGCACTAAGTAGGTATAAATCAAAAGCAAAATGTTTTTATTTCCTTGTGTCATTTATTTTCTTGCGAAATTAAAAAAAAAATTGAGGTATAGGTGACGTAACAAAGATATATAATGTTTTTTTATCTACAGCACGATATAGTTATCACATGTCTTAATTAAATAATCTTAACTTTCGGTTAACTAACTTCGTGAGATTTTAAATTTTTCAACGGGTATTATTCTCGTTTTGTTTATATTATAGTTTAAACCTGGGCATAATTTTTTATCAAACCCGATTACCAGTTTATTTTTCAAACAATAATAGCTATAAATTTTTTCGTCTTTATTTTTGTTAAAGTATTAAATTTGTATCTTAAATAAATTTCAGTACACTAAAGACTTATTTTTTAGCCCCTAGCAATACAATACACAACTAATTATCCCCTTTGGTGATATAGATTACAAGTTAGGAGTTCATTTAAAATTTGAATAAATATAAAAGTAACCAATTTTTAAACAAAACTGCTATTATAATGTCTAATAAATACTTATTATAATATTTATTTTATTACCTAACGTTGAAATTAACCTACACTTTGGTTCAGTATAAAATAATGTTGGTTTAAAATAGAGATATAAAAATAAGAAATATAAAAAAATAATTATATATGTTTGGTATTTAGTCAGTAAAATACTCTGCAGTGTTATTAATTAATAATTTAGAAAAAAACGTTTTTAAAAACTAGTGATAAAGTTTTTCTTAAATGTTTATTACATTTAATTTGGATGTCTTTAACTTTGTAACAAAAATATTTAAACAAAGAAGTAATAAAAAAACTGTATTAATTTTCACTTAAATTTAGGTTAATATTTTAAAGTTTCAAAGTTACACTTTTAATTTAAAATTAATTAAATGTTTAATCTTTTAAAATTGATCAAAAATTAAAACAATATTAAGTAAGAAGCTGTGTTATAAAGTTTATTTTTATCATTGTATAAGTTTTTTACTTACTTTGCAACTGATAGTGACGCAAAGTACAATATCTCACTTTTTTTAAATTATGCAAAAGTTTTTATTGTGTAGCATTTAATAGAACATGCTGTTTTCGTGCTGTAAAAACTTAATTATTTTGACTAGCAGATTGCTCGCATATATAAATAGTTTATTTATATTTAGTTTTTGATATACTGTCCAAAAATGAAGTTAGTAATATTTTTTTTTAAATGAACAAAATTTATGTTTTGAGTTAAATTACACCTTTAATATAATATTTATTGATTAATAAAGTATGAGAGCTTAAAAAATTACTTTTGTTAGTATTTCCATTTTAACTTATTGTTCCATCATAACTAAAGTTAGGTTACAAGTTCATGTTTTCTTTAAATGTAGTTTTATGGAAAATAAATAGTTTGTGTAAAGTAAAATAAATGTTAAGCTTTGTAGTAATTGATTGTTTGCATAACTTATTTAAAATTATTAGACTATACAATACAGAAATGTAGCTTTTTCTTTTGTTTGAATTTGTTCTGAAAAACTTCTTTTATTTTATAAATCTTTGATAAACATACTTATTTTATTTTCTGTATATTGGAATTAGTTTAACTGTTTTTATTTGGACGAGGTGAGTTCTTGTAATTTAAATAATATTTATCGAAAACAATTATTTTTACTAAAATTGTTTTTTATTATTAAAAATTGTGTTTTAATTTTTCATAGTATAGACTTATGTATTTAGTAGAAACTTATTTTGTAAAATTTTAGTAGTAAAAAAAATATTGAACGATGCTTTAGCGTAAGTAGTGTAGCAATAACAAAGTTCACGGATTTTTTGTTAAAAAATTTTGCTCACATTTTGTGTCACTGACGTCACACAAAATATTTTACTTTCAATTTAGTTTTTGAAGAACTATTTATTTCATTGCAGTGTTGTATTACACTAAAGTGAAATAAGCATAACATTTCTATTATATTTGAACAGGCTAAACGCCTGCACTGTAAAAATTCTCGTTATAAATATATAAGTTATGTTAACATGTAACTCTGCTGAGTAAATTCTATATAGACTTAATGTCAATTATCTGAGTAACTGAAACGATTACCAATTTTTGAGGTAATTTATGCATTAGTTGTTTAAATATCTTTTTCAAAAAAGAAATTTAATATCGTTTTGTATTTAATAGATTTGGCTAGTTTGTAGTAACTCGGGCTGGTTTGCTTTTGGTAGATATTTTTTAATGTGTTTGTGTTTGTCTTTTAAATATATTACAATATTAACGCATGAGAAAAATAACTAAATCAGTGTTTTTAGCTTTGTAATAAAGTTTCAACTTTTTATGACATAATTATATCTGTTTTAACGTAATAGTTTTAATAATAACGTTTTAGGTAATTTAATGAAAACTGATTTGATAAATTGAAGTATGTAATAACAAGTTTTTTGGAAAAATTTCTGATATTTGTTTTAAATTTTGACCTAAAAAGTTGATCTTTAATCAATTTGTTACATTTCGGTGTTACTTTTACATATCGTTTTAATATTAAACTATAATTTGTGTTTAAACAAGTATAATATTTTTTTTGGTAAACATGTATAAAAATATATAAGTTTTTCAAGAGAAAAAGTCCTTATTTTTATAATTTTTAACACACGTTTTCTACAAAGTACAAAATTTTTAAATTGTCTAACTCACATTTTGTTTAAAAAAAAAACCATTTAAAAAATAACATTTTTTTGTTAACTAATAAGTAAAACATTTATGAATTTATAACGTTTATTTAAAATAAATTTTGTTTACCAGTATAAAATGTAGTATATAAAATAGAATAATTAAAATACTGAGTTTTTTAATTTCAATATCTAACACAACTTATGATTTCAGTGTAAATAAAAGCTTTTATTGCTTATAAAATACAAGAAAACAAATTTTATTTAAAATTTAAAGTAATCGAATGCGAAGTAATCACTATTCGATTTCCAGTAGCATTTGCGGCTTATTGTGACGTAATACAACGATGTTTCGTATTTTTTATTTTAGAAAGCAATGCTAAAACTTCTGTTTAACAGATATAATAGCTTCGTTTATAGTGTATTTCATTCAATCTTTTTTTTTGGACGGGCTTTAGGCTCGTATTCCTTAAAACTAAATTAATAATGCAAACTTTAATTTTATACAAAGCAAAAAATATTTATTTTCTTTCTATACTAAATTTTAAGAGAAAAATGAAAAACAGGTTATGAATGTTATTTATTCTGTTTTGTTATTCATTTTATTTAAGTTTTTGCGTCAGATAAATGTATTTTTTATGTAAAACTATATATGTGTTTTGTTTTGTTTAGATTGCTTTCATTTGTATAAATAGTGTTAGTTAAACATTATACCTTTTACATTAATCTGACTAATTATAAAAACAATTAAAATTATTAATATTTTTAGCATGAAAATTTAATTAAAAAAAGAAACACTTTCTGAAGTATTTAACTTTGATTGTTTATTTAGTTCAACAGTTTACAATTATTGACTCTTACACCTAGTTTTTCAAAAGTATTATACTTCGCAAACATTGCAAAATAAGTAATTTTTAAACATAAAAGAACTCTGTGTAAGGGTCAATAAATGTACATTATTCTACTATAAACACAATAAAAGGTTAATACTTCGACATTGAATGTTAAGAAGCTTAATGCTAACTAATAATAGTTGTTACTGATCTTATAAATATTAAAAAATGTGAAAGTTTTAATATAAAATACATACTTTTAAAGACTCTGTATAAGGGTCAATTTTTTCTACTTCGTTTGCGAGATGTAATGATATAATACCATAGAACTCTGTTTTTAAAATTATTTCGAAAATGTTTACCTAATTGTTACTAGATAATCAAATACTTTGGATTTTTAAGAGGCTTTATGCTCCTATTTGTGTGCAAAAGTAATTTGTTTAAAATAAATCTTACTACCTGAAAAAAAAATATTTATGGAACGTGTTCATACTTATACTATTTTGTAATTGTAATTTAAATCTTTATAGGTAAAAAATGTTGTTTATTTTCATATATACGCATAAAAGAACAAAAAATAGTCAAAATTTTAATTCTTCTGTTTAATATATGGTTTTTACTAGTATTACCGTTATATAAACACATTTATTTGAATTATTTAGCTTGTTTGTTTCATTTTTATTACTTTTATTTTTTATATAGTGTTGGCCATCGAAATTGTACAACAGTCTGAATA
>NW_028139490.1:35029-69367 GCF_965202585.1 Thalia democratica
TTACAAAAATTTACATTAAAAGATAAACCCAATATTCGTATAGCATTTTGTTATCGAATGTATTACGAATCTGTTTAATTATATTTTTGCTAAAATAGTTACTTGTTTTTTTGCTTATGCGTGCCATGTTTTAATTTGTTAATTTAGGTGGGTAAGACGTAATTTAAAATCAATTTGAAAAATAATTTAAATAAAATTACAACTTTTACATTGTCAGTCTTGTGCGCTATTATTTTAGGTCGTTATTTTATTTTGTATAAGCTTATTTAAAATTCATAAAGTTAATATATATATATATATATATATATATATATATATATAGTTAAATGATATAGTTGATTTGTATTTTGATTGCTAAATATTTTTAAATTTTGTTTACAATTTTGTTTGAACTATGTGTATCAAAACTATAATAAGACGTTAATTTTTTAATAAAACAATAAACATCTGAAAATCAATATAAGTCATGGAGAAAAATGCTAAGCTTAAATCTAATAACTATATTTAAATACGTAACAAAAAATACTGAAAACGGTTGAATAATTAAAACTATGTATCAATAATTTTTTAGTAAAATTATTGATTTTTTGTTTTATTTTTTGACTTAAAAAGTTGATCTTAAATAAATTTGTAACATTTTTTTGTTACTTTTACATTTGTTTAAATATTGAACTATAATTTGTTTTTAAACAAGTTTTTTTTTTTGGTAAATGTGTATAAAAATATAAAAGTTCTTCAAGAAAAAAAGTCCTTATTTATAAAATTTTTTAATACTCAATTTTTACGAAGTAAAAGTGTTTTTTTTTTTTTCTAACTGACATTTTGCATTAAAAAACAAAAAGCAATTTAATTTTTTTTTTTAACTTATAAGTGGAAAATTTATGAATTTATAACGTTTAGTTTAAATTAAATTTTGTTTACCAATATAAAGTGTAGTACATAAAATTAAATAATTAAAGTATTGTAGCTTGTAAATTTCACAATCAAGCACAACTCATGACTTCTGAATAAATGAAAGTTTTTATTGCTTACATACTACAAGAAAACACATACTTTGGTGTGCAAAATTTATTGAAAACGCCTGCAAAGTAGTTTAAACATTTTGCGATTTCAAGTAGCTTTTGCGGCTTACTGTAATAAAAAAAAAAGTAGCATTTGCGCTATATTGTGTCGTAATAGTGATGTACCGGACTCACTATCCGGATCCGGCCGGATATTGCCATTTTTTCTGATATCCAAATCCGGCCGGATCTTGATAAGAAAAAAAGTCCGGATCCGGTTCCGTCCGAGTTTTAATTTGAAAAAAAAGTTCCGGATTTTTACTATTATTACCGTTATATAAACACATTTATTTGAATTATTTAGCTTGTTTGTTTCATTTATATTACTTTTATTTTTTTATATAGTATTGGACATCGAAATTATACAGCATTCTGAATATTTAAAAGCCACTAAAAAGTATCAATATTAATGATTTTGAAAGTAAACATATTTATGATTCAATTTTTTCAAATAACAATACGTGATTCATATAAAAAAAAAAGATTTAAACAAGTTATAATCATTATTTCTGATACAAAATTTCAAGCTCAAAAAATGCAAAATAAAATTTTCGTTTACGAAACGCGCTGACGTAACATAAAAATATTTCTTTTTAAAAACTGTTTTGAACATAACTATTACCATTAATTTTGTTGAGCATTAGTTGATAGAACTTTTACAGGAGTTTTTCCCTATTTATTTTGACAAGCCGAATGCTTGTTAGAAGTTTTATTCTCTATTAATACTTTTAAAAAGATATGATTAGGACTTTTATATTTTTTAATTTAGAAGTTTATTCCAAAATATTACTCATGTTCATAACAAATTTTGAAGTAACTGTTATTTAAAACTTGAACCTTTTCAAAATTGAAGTAAATTACAAAACAGAACTTGCATTTTGTTGTGAGATAAATTAAGTTTAAATAAAAAAACTTTACAAGCCTTTCTTTTTGTGGTTTAAAATGTCTGATATTAATGAGTATTAGTATTTAAGTTTGTGTTTATGCTTTTCTATGTTTATAAACTAATTGAAGTATATTCAAAAATATCTTATGTTTTTGTAATTGACTAGTCCGATTTGTACTGTGCAGTGATTTTGTATTTAAAAAAAAAGTTTAGAAAAAATATCCGTTTATAAATTTTATTTGTTCTGTTTAAATTTGTGTCTGTACGTGTTTTTGCGTAAATGCAATTATTATGGAAAGTACTTGTGTTGGTTATAAGGTTTTATTTTATATATTTTAATCGATTTTTTAGCTATCAATACTTGTATGACTGTTTAAAATAAGGTGTAAAAAAATATTTTAAGATTTAAAGTTAAAATTTTATTGCTACGTAAACTTTACTAAGTTCGTTTAAGTATTGTAATATGATCAATACTATTAGAAAATATGAAAACATATGTGTATTAATAATCATTATACAAAATATTAAATGTTATCAAAAGATAATATCTATTATCAAGATGTGATGACGTAACGTTAAAAAGTTTTGCTTTTGAATATTTTTTGAAAGTATTTATTACTAATTTTTATTAAAAACATTATCGATACAAAACCAACCGTCATAGACAATTATTTATACAGGCTGATTGCTTGTTTATTTTTCTTTTCAAGCTTCTATTATATTTGAAAAAGTTTGTTAATAAAATAAATTTTTCTATTTCGTTTAGGGAGTTGGTTTAAACCAGCACATTTTTTAAATATCTTTCAGTTGATTTAAAAAATGTTTAAAATTTTTATGCTAGCCAAAAGAACTAATCGTCTTGTAGTATTTACTATTTTTAATGTTTTATTATTATAAAATCACTTTTAAATTTTTTGAAATGATGCAGGTAAACAAATGTAATTACTTATTTTTATTTTCTTTACTCTGTAAAAATATTGTTTTAATTACCTATAATTTTTTTTTGAAAATTAAATATACTCACCAAAAATTAACACAAAAAGTTTTACATAATTAACACAAAAATTAACACAAAAAGTTTTACATACAAGTTGTAGATAACATGCATTTGTTAGTACAGGGTTGCCACAAAACCTGACATCCTGGAAAAACCTTGAATTTGAGAAATTTAGGCTAAAAACCTGTAAAATCATCGAATTTGAGAAATTTCAATAAAAAATCTGGTAATTTCAGAATTTTAAACAGTTTTTACACTTTTAGTATTAAAGTTTAGGTTTGACACCAAAAATATACAACATAGATAAAAAAAAATAGTCATTATCAAAAAATAAGTATAATAAAAAACATATCTAAAGTAGCTTTACAATACTTTTTCAATGTTATTAAACTATTTAACACAGTTTTTTACCTTAAAATTAATTTTAAGCTAAAAATAGACCGAAAAATGTGTACCTTCATAAACCTGAAAAAATTTCTTAGAAACCAGTCGCAACCCAGTCAGTGTTTACTTTACCAATAATTAGAGTATTATTAACTAAAAGTTTAGTTATTGAAGATATTTTTGACAAGATTATTTCATCTTAAAAACTAATTTAAAATCGAAGCAAAAGTTTAAAGTTACGTGTATTAGTAACTCTTATGAAAAATATAAAACTGAAATTGTGTTTGCGATATCTAATGACGTAACAAAAAAATGTTTCAGAATTTATATTTCATTTGAACATATTAATTACTATGCTTATTAACACAGTTTATTTGTTGAGCTTCAAAATTTTCTTGGACCATTTTTGGACAAGCTTTATGCTTGCATATTTTGTTATAATTTATTAAAAAGTATTTTTTGTAAAACAACTTATTATAGTTTTTGTATTCTAATACAGTATTATTCAGTCTAAGGCAGCGGTTCTTAACCCTTTTTTTATATTTTAATTGTTTATGCATAGAAATCACCAAATATACCCCCAATATACAAGGTAGTTTTAATTATAGAAAAATAAACTACTATTTTTAACCTTAAGCTTTTTAAACAATAAAAAAAAGAAAGTTTGTGTATCTAATCTTTTTTTAAATATAATACTAACTTATAAATTAAAATGCTATTAATTTACATAACTTGTAACAAAGATAGTTTGCCCCTAAAAAAGGGAATTTACCCAAGGTTAAGAATCGCTGCACTAAGGTGATTTTTACATAGTTATATTTATTATATATTTATTATATAGTATGTTTCATTTAAAAAAGAGTCTATTTAGATATTTTTTTAGTTCTTCGCAGGTGTAAAAAATGTTTATCTAGAATTTAATCCTAATGTACTATATTGGGTATGGTCCACTATGAATTTCTGGTCTGCGACAGCTAAAAACTAAACATAAAACTAATTCTTTGTTATTTAAAATATGTTTAAAAGTATTCTTGAAATGAAATGATCATTTAAGTTACAGTTCTACATTAGAAGAATTTTTTTTTTATAATTTATAGCATAATTTTAAAATTTCACGCGGCCTTTAAAATATTTTTTAAAGATTTTCAAACAATCTATGTTGTTTAGAAAAATTAATTTTTTAAATAATACTTAACATTTTTTATATTATATAAGTACAAAATAAAATCTAGAAAAAATAAGTTGTGTAGCTTTGAATTACTTTAAACGTTTTGACTCTGTATATGTGTTCATACTTTATAAGCAGCAAAACTTCGTAAATCAATAAAGTGTTTGCGTTCAAAAACAGTTGTTTTTGCTTATTTAGTAAGTGAAATTTATAAATTTAACAAAGTAAGTATATAGCTTGACAGTGAACAAAACTACTTCTAAAAAAGCATAATATATATTTTTTCTTTGAGTAATAGTTCCTGCAATAATTAAGATTTATTAAGTTCACCTAAGCCTATAGACATTTTTTAAATGTATCAGTTTTTCAGAGTAAATTTAAAATAAAAATTATTTTTTCGACTGATTTCTGCTCATTTACAAAGTGAAATATATTTTGATAGATATTTTTTAATTAGTGCTAAATACATATCTGCTTTTATTTCTACTTGTATACATACAATTGTACTTCACTTTGATTTTATGTTCAACTTTAAATGCACATTTATAAGTATTAAATTCAAACAAAAATATACCACCTTTTTAGTGAGTAATATAGCACTGATTGTAAATAAAAGTGAAAAAAAAGATTACCAAAATAAAGATAGTACCTGTAGATACTTACAAAGTAAAAATACTAAAATTTGACTGGCTACAAAATCAATTTACTTGCAATTTTAAGTAGCGTTTACGCCTCGTAATGACGTAGTAACTAGGTTTTTCGCTTTTAAACTTGCTTTTTAAAGTATCATTGATAGATGAATTGTTTCCAATTTCATAGTAACAGCTGTATTTATTATAGTTTTCAGTTTTTTTTAACGAGTTGTATACTTGTTCTTATATTAGTATGGTGTTGAAAGCTTGCATTTTTTTAGTTTGGTTTCATTAGTTTAAAGGAAAAACTCATAACAAAGTTTACTATGATATGGCTTTGAAATCAGTTTCAATTGTTTTAGTTGGGTTTTTTTTCTACTTTCATTATAAAAGTTTTTTAATGCTTTAAACTATTTGCCCAATAAGTTTCACTAAATATATTTTGTTTTAATGATTACTTCGTAAATTATATTTTAATAAGTGGTGATTATTTATATATACTAAATGGTTGAGTTTTAAATGAGTTGTCGTGTTTGTAATTTTTATTTCAACTGTTTAGTTTTTAATAACTTTATTAGTATTAACAGTGTAATAATAAGTTGGCTTTTATTTTTAGTTATGTATTTGTTAAAACTTTGTTTTTTAAAAAGTTGTACTAAATGTTTAATTTTAATTTCTAATAAAATAAAGAACTACCTGTATTTAGTATGTCGTTTACAAAATATTGAAAATCTTCAAAAGTTCCGCTTGCCAGATTTGATGACGTAACAAATTTTATTCTATTTGAAATTGAAAAGTTTTTTACAAAAACATTTATCACTGATGAAAATATGCAAGTTTTAGTATGTATTTAGTATGTCGTTTACAAAATACTAAATATCTTCAAAAAATTAGCATAAAAGTTGTGTTTGCGAGATTTTATGACGTGACAAATAAGTATTTACTTTAAAAAGTTTTTTACAAAAAATTTTATAACTGATGAAATTATGCCTGATGTCATCAATCGCATTGATGTGAAAGCGAACTTTCCATTTTGAATTCACTGCTTGCATAATATAGTAACCCACTAGTGTCTATATTACAACTGAATTTAATTATCTTGTAACCTAACTTTACTGGTTCGTCCACACATTGTGTAAATTTTAGTTGTAACTTTCAGATGAATGAAAAAAAAAGTTTTTTAATTATCAATAGTTCATTTTTTCTTTATTTCAAATAGACTTAATGAAAACTACGATGATTGTATAACAAAATTTAAATTAAATATTTGTATTCTATAATAAGTATCTTTAATTATGTATATTATTGACCTTTCTAATAAGAATCAATGTTTTTCAAATAGTAAATAAAAAAATTTAAGCTTCTGATATTTATTTTATTTTATAAAAATAATGAAATAATTATTACATGGCCATTTTACTCCTAACACGAGCTATTTCAGTGTTTGCCAAAAATGTACGTTTTATAAATCTATATATATATAAACTTTAAAGACTAAATAAATGAGTAATTTAAACCTAGTAAGCACATTTTTTCAAATATAAAAATCTAGTTTCGTTTGCGATTAAAAGTGACGTCACACTAAAATATTTCACTTTAACAACCCGCAGCAAAAAGTATTAATTGCTTAAAAATTTAACAAAACTTAAATGCAGCACACCATTGAAAAAACCATAAGTATTTGCACGAGCTTTATGCTCTATGATATTCTTAAATAGTCTCACTAATTTCATTCATTTATTTTGTACTTTAACTAAATTTTGTAATTTTTTTAATTGGTGAGAGAATTTGATAATTTAGATATTGATAAAAACAAAATAAATATGGAGCAGCATTATTGTACATCTAATTGCAATGGATATATCAATAGTTTACAATTTAGTAACGATTTATCTGATATGAAATCTAGTTTCTAAAAACTATTTAGATCTTTAATAAATCAAACTGTAAAGTTATTGAATGACCCTGTTTTTAATAGCAAAGGGGGGTAAATCAAAGTATTGTAGCTTTTTTAGTAAATAATGTAATTTAAAGTATTATAAAAAATACTGAAATAAAGTAATAGTTGTAGATATTTATAAAGTAAAAATACTAAAATTTGATTGGCTAAAAAATAACTTTTCTTGCAATTTTAAGTAGCGTTTACGCTTCATAATGACGTAGCAACTAGGTTTTTCGCTTTTCAACTTGCTTTTGAATGTATTAGTGATTGATGAGTTGTTACCAATTGCATGGCAATAGCTTCATTGATTAAAGCTTTCAGTTAGTTTTGAACGAGTTGTATGCTTTTTATTATATTAGTATGGTGTTTGAAAATTATTTTTTTTTATTTTTAATTTAATTTTCTTGCTTCAAACAAAAAATTCGTAGAAAAGTTTACTTTGGTATGTGTTTTTAAACAGTTCAATGGTTGAGTTGGTTTATAAGTTCAATTTATTTTATTAAATTGTTTTTACTACTGCCACAATAAAAGTCTTTTAATGCTTTTGAATATTTACTCAATAAGTTTGACTAAATATATTTTGTTTCAATGAGTATTTTTAAACTATGTCAATTGATTTTTAATTTTGCCCATATATATATATTTAGATGATTGAGTTTTAAATCAATTGTCATATTTACAATTGTTATAATCAGTTGTTTAAATTTAATTTTAAAAAAATTTGTTAGTATTAATGTTAAAAGTTATGCTATTATATCATTAAACCTAATTCATAATCAAAAGCTCAAAAGTTGGTGTTTATTTTTTATTTACACATTGTTAAAATTTTATAAAAATTATTCCAAATATTATATTTTAATTTCTATGAAATAAAATAAAAACTTGTGTTTAGTAAGAGACCATTGTAAAGTTTTTTTTTTAATATAGTAAAAACAGCTTTTGCGATATCTAATGACGTAACAACAAAACACTTTGGTATTAAAACTTTTAACTCATTCATTACCATTGAAATTTCGCTCATCTATTTTATGCAGCTTTTATTTTTGGACAAGCTTATCGTTTGTTATCACTAGTTTAATCTACAAATAATGTTATAATTTTTTGTGATAATTAATAAAAAAACTAGTTCGTCCATACATGTATATTTTAATTGTACTTTTAAGGTGATTTTATTAAAGTATTACTTTTTTTAATTAGGTTATTTATATTTATTTTAATAATTACTTTAATAAAAATTACAATGATTGTGTAACAGAAATAGTTTAAGTTTTGTATTTTATAAAAATTACCTTTAAGTCTTTTCATTAGCCTTTCTAATAAAGGTCAGTGTTATTTTTTTATTAAAACTGTTTAATATATGATCTAATTTTGACAAGAAGAAAATAGTTTTAATATGATTAATTTTCTAAAAAAACAAATAGAAAAACTTAATATACAGGTTTTTATTTTATAAAAAAAAAACAATTCTTACTTGGTCAATTAAGTTTAAAAATGTTTTTTTTTTATTGTTACTAAAATAAGCCAAAAAAATTTTTATTGCTTTCTTGCAAAATTAAGTAGCATTTGGGTCTTTTAATGACGTAACAATAAGAATTTTCTTTTTTCAACTTGCAATTGAAAGTATTATTTATTGAAACAATTATTATTGAAAGTAAGTATTTGCTTAAATATAACAAAATTGCCTCTTGGAATATTGAATTAACTGAAATTTAAATAAGTTTTTTGATCGCTTTCATTCTTGCTATTATACCGTGATCAAAACTTGAATTAAATGTGTTTCTATCTTAGTTTCAATGTTCTACTAAAAAATTCTCAGCTGAGATACCTAGTGTTAGTTTATTATCAGTTGAATTATAAGTTTACATTTAAAATTCAAGTTTTTGAGCTGTTGGTTTTTTTTGAAAATTTCTCTTTTAAAAGGGATTTAATTTTTGTTTTATAAACAATACATTTGCCTTAAAATTGTCACTAAAAATGCTTTTTGTTTTGTTAAAAGTTTGAAAAAATAAAATTTTATTTTAAGTTGTGTTTTTTTAATATATATATTTTAATGAATGACTTCTAAATTAATTTTTGTCCTCATATATAATATTGATTTTTTTTGTTTATATGGGTTTATGTTTACTTATTCTCAGCAATATAAACATGTTGGCCAAAAAACCTGGAATCTTGGAAAAACCTGGTATTTTTATTGAAAATCACTAAAAATCCTGGAATTTTTAATAATTTTCACATGTAAAAAGATAAAATTTTGATAAAGTACAAAATATTTATTTAATACAATAATTGTTTTTGGTATTTTTAAGAATTTTGTTTATCTTAAAACAAATTTGAAGTATCATTAAAGCATCTTTACAATAATTTTATACTGCTAAAGACAATGTTTACCTTAACTATACATAAACTACTTAAATTTACACAAAGAATCTACAAAAAAAAACTGTACTTTCAAAAACCTGGAAGAAGATTAAAAAACCTGGAAAAAAATTTAAATTTCAAACAACTTCTGGCAACCCTGCATAAATAATCTTAGTTATAATATTTGACAATTAGGTCATTAAAATAAAACTATTCAAAAGCTTGAAAGCTAGTTTTTATCAACATATTTGTCTAAAAAATAAACAATAATTATCATAAGTTTTGTTTGCTAAATAAAACAAAAGTTTTAAACAATTTATTTATCTTGATACAAAGTTTAAATTATTTTTAATAAAAATAAAACTGCGTTTGCGATAACTGCTGACGTAACAATAAAGTATTCTATTTAAAATATTTTTTTCAATTACTGATTACTAAGCGAATTTTCTAAAAATAATTGGGAAATTTATATTTTCTGGCCAATTATTAAACAAACTTAATGCTTAAGAATAAAATTTAAAAATAGTAGTAAAATAATTAAAAGCCAACCTTACAGGTTTGTCAACACTTGAATATTGTGTTCAAGATTTTTTTTAATGAATAGTTTATTTCTATATGTTCTAAACTGTTTTCAAGCTAATTGTAAAATTGTATAACAAAAATGTATTTTGTAGTGTATTTTCTAACAACTCTATAATAGTTAATTCTTTTTTGATAACAAATTTGTACTTTTTAATGATTTAAGTTTTATTATGTATAAGTACTAATATGTTTATTACTTGTACTTTTTTAAATTTTAAAATTATGAAAAAGAAAAAAAATTCTTAAAACACATTTTCTCAAATACTAGTTTAAAAATTTAAGCCTGTTTAGTTAGTTATTTTACAAAAAGTAGATTACATCTTACTTGTTCAGTTTACTTTTAAAACGAGTTGTTTCGCTGTACCAAAAGTGTACATTTAAAAAAATAATTTTTAAAACCTGAACAACTGCGCTTAAAAAAAGCTACATATATGAATTGTTTAAAAATGTTTATTTGTACATTAAAAAAAAAATCTTTTAAACCTGAAAAACTGCGCTTAAAAAAGAGCTTCAAAAATTAGTTGCTTGAAAAAATTAAAGTTTTAGTTGCGTTTGAGATTTACAGTGACGTAACAATGAAGTAAAACTCGCAGTGAAAATTATTGAATGCTACAAAATATAACCAGTTTTTAATATAAGTTTCATCAACGTCTGATCTACCAATTTGTGCGAGACTAATGCTCGTAATTATGCTTTAATTGTCGCATTAATTACATTTTTATTATGAAAATATTTAAGTTTTTATCGTTTCTGTTCATTTCTGAGAGAACTTGACAATTTTTATTACTATAAAAATAAAATAAGTATGCAACAGTATTATTGTAAGATCTAATTGCAAATGCCATATCAATAGTTTACAGTTTTAATTTTTTTCTTTAGTGTGATTTATTTTTGTAAAAGTATTTAGAACAATCTAAGTTAAACTGTAATTTTCCTGTATGATCCTGTTTTCAAATTAGTAAAATTTTAATTATGGTTATATTATTTCCTAGTTTTTAACATAGTTGCTGTGAGTAAACATTTGTGTTTAATAAGAGTTTTTATCTTTGAATTGTAAAAAGTGAAAATAAATATATGTGAAAATTGTGCAAATTTTTATAGTTGTGGTAATTTTTTAAATGAAAAGGTGTTATTTATTTTATCTAGTTTTAGGTTAAATGTTTGGATAAATGTTTCATTTTGAAAACTTTTTAAGCTGGCTTTGTTAGCCAAATTTCACTAAAAACCTAGTTAAGTTATTTCTTCATTAACAACAGTAAATTTATAAACTTATTTTTCCAAGTCGAAAAATTGTAAAAGTTTATATTTTGCAGATGACCAAAAATTAGTCTTTATATGTTATTTATTGTTTTAATATTAAAATAGGTCTATTTATAACATTCAAAGTAATTAATTTTGCATTAGCCAATGTAAACTTGTTAGAATAGTAACAAATAATTATAATTTTCAATTCAAATTTTAACATTCAAACTTGCCAAGGTAGCAAGTATTGAATAACTAGTTGATATTATAAATTAGATATTATAAGTATATATATAATTATTTATAATTTCCAGGTCCATTTTCCACATTCAAATTAGCCAAACAACCAGGTGTTGAATGGAGAAATTTGAAATTTTGTTTGGACGGAAAAATGATTCTTATTTCTACTAATACTGGTTATTTTATTATTTGTTTATAATTATATTTGTTATAAACAGTTTTTTAATACGAATTTATATAAAAAGTAATGAATAAAGAAGTGCAAATCAAAAAAAATTTTCACGACCCGGTTTCGGTTACTAAAAGTTGCGACCTCTTCAAGTAAAGTAAATTTAATAGTAAACTGCACATAATAATGTTGCTTATCTGTAGTGTTATTTAGAAACATGCATGAATAAGTTTTTAAATAACACTATAGATAAGCAACATTATTATGTGCAGTTTACTATTTTGTTTTACTCGATGAGGTCGCAATTTTTTTGTCACCGAAACCTGGTTGTAAATGAAATATTTAATTTGCACATCTTTATTTAAATAAGTTCTTTACATTTTAGTAAATTGAGCAATCTTTTTTAAAGAAGACAAATAACTATATGAAAAATTCTGAATAAATAATGAAAAAAAATAGTTTTATTTATTTTTTATATATTTTATTGTTAATACTAATTGTTTACATTGTTGCTGAGAGTTGTCTATATTTATTTTAAAGAAAAAACCACTGAACAACTTTATATATTTTTTTTAATATTTTTTTTCTTGAATATGCTTCTATTTAAAATGAAATGTATGATTTTCATCGATAATAGTTTTTATTTTAAAAAATATTAAATTTTACAAATGTCCTAAAATGTAATACACGCTTTAAAAGTCAAGTTAGTTTTTAATCTAGTTTTAGATGTATACATGGCTTACTATTTTATAATCTACATGGCCTACTAATAAGTATACTATTGTAGTAGATAAACTAGTTTTAAAGTATGATAACATTTTTTTTAAACCAAATATATATTATAAAAATACATGAATAATGTACATTAAATTGTTGAAAAACTAAAATATAATATTAGGTAAATTTTAAAACACAACTTCTTAAGTTATATAATAATTCAATTTAGCTGCAAAAACACTTAATAATAATAAAAGTAGTTGAGGTGCTTATAAAAAACAAAAATGATAAGTTATAACCATTTAATGTATCATTTATATGTTTAATGCATTTTTAAATAATTTCATATGACATCTAAACATATTTAATAGAGTTTTTGTTAGTCATTTTCGTTAAACTCGTCTAACTTTAATTATACGGTATAAAAAATCAAGTCTTGATAAACCTTAATTTTTATCAATTTAATTTATTTAAGCTTGTTTAAATAGCTTAGTTTGAGGGTTTTCTTTAAGCTTAAAGATTTAGTTAACTAAAAAGTTAGTAACTGCTTTATTATGTTATTAACTATTGCCAAACTATTTTATAAACTAGCACTAATATTTATTTAAACTATTTTTATTTTCCATAGGTGCATTTTTAGAAATACTGTTGTTTTTGTAGCTAGAATAACTAAAAACTTTCAATGTTTCCAAGTTTTGAAACTAGTATAACTGTTTATATTTTCCCATCTGTAATATATCTTAATGTTATTATTTGAAATCATTTAAACTAATTTGTGTCAACCATATCAAAAACACCTTTGAAATAAATTTTATGGTTAGCATACTGAAATTTGAACTGAGTTGAGTTGAACATAAGCCGATGTACAACTTTTTTTAAAGGTGAGAGTTAATTTTTGTATATACTACCACAAAAAATCTTTTAAATGTGGTGTATAAGAAAATGAGACTGAGTTTTCAAAGTATGTTTGCGGCCTTAAGCGCAAAACCATTGATTTTAAAATAACTTGGGAGGTGATAAAAAGAGCACAGCCAATAGCAGATAGTAATAACCCTGTTTGTAGGCTCGAAAGAATCAACAGCCGTTGTGTATGATTTGCAAAAGAAAAGTTGTTAAATAAGAGGAGTGAATTCATATCGTCTTGTCGACATATGAAAAAGCTCCTTTTTAAATACAATAATTTTTTAACAATTTTATAGTCACTTAATTATGGTTTTTGTGAATTTTATTTGTTTGTATAGATCAGGCTTTCCCAAACTTTTTTTCAAATGGCTCCTTTAAAGAAATTTAAAAGCTCAAGAATATCTAGTGTAAGTTTCAAAATTACTAATAAAAAAAATTAAGACCTTTTTTTTGTTCTTCATCTGCAACTCAAGAATATCCAGTGTAAGTTTCATAATTACCAATAAAAACACTTAAGACCTTTTTTTTTGCTCTTCACATACAACTCAAAAATGTCTAGTGTAAATTTAAAAATGTTATGGCTGTCCAAAGTTTTAAAAATACTCCCCCCTTCCGTCCCTTTACTAGTTATTTCCCCGAGACTTACTAAAATCGCCCCCAGGGGGCGGTACTGCTCACTTTGGGAAACCCT
Organism: Thalia democratica; assembly: GCF_965202585.1. Lineage (NCBI taxonomy): Eukaryota > Metazoa > Chordata > Thaliacea > Salpida > Salpidae > Thalia > Thalia democratica. The sequence continues at coordinate 49,002 of NW_028139490.1, forward strand.
GGTTTAGATTGAATACAATTTTTTTCGCCGAATATTTGTACTGTACAATATTCAATAATTACGTCATATTTTTTTGTAAAACTTTGCATCTCTGTGTATCAAAGTGCTATTTGTTTTTAATTGAACCAGCTGAAGAGTAAATAAATTTTTTGTCTTTATGATACATATTTTCTTGGGTTTTTAAAATCGGATTTTCCTAATAAATCAATTAAAAGTCCTGAAGTAAGCTCTGTAGAAAGTGATTAAGTTTAGATAGTCACCTTGCTTTCTATATATATATATATATATATATATCGATATTTAATTATTTAATTATATAAAAACTATAATTCAAACAGCTGTTTCACACATTGAAATGTAAAATTTCATGTGATCTTCAGTGAGTTGTAGTTTATTATAATAGTGAACAGAAATTTCGATTTTAGAATTTTTTATAGTAATTATGACGTAGTAATGGTACAGTTTATTGTACGATTAGTTGAATTTGAAATTGAAATCGATATATATATAATAATGTGAGTATTCAAACTTGAACACCTTACTTTGGTAAAAATTTTGGTCACTAATTTGTTGTTGGTTGTCTATTTATCTTTATTTATTTCTTTATATCATTAAAATTTAAGTAATTTTCTATACTTATAGCCTTCTGTCAATAGTAGGTTTTTTCTGGATTTCAAAACCTATAAGAAATAAATATTTTTGGTTGTGTTAAAAAAAGTTCTTTCTTTACCATTATCATTATTCATATTTACTTGTTGTAGATTCAACACCAAGCAAACAAAGAATTAAATATATATACAAAAACATAATAGTTATTAATATTGCAGGTTCAACCTAAAATACATGATGTTCACTAGTTGTTGTTAACAAGTTAAATTCTGGCTACCTACAACTGACATGTAAGGTTTGTTTATTATTTAATTAAAAAACTATTTATATATTTATTTAATGACTTTTTGTTTAAATAATTTATTTAATTGTTTATTTAATAGTTTAATTCTTTATGTAGCTACTTTATTTATGGTACCTATAAGTGATATGTAAGGTTTGTTATTATTTAATTTAGTTAAAAAGCTGTTCATATAGTTATTTAATGGTATTTTTATTTATAGAATATATCATTACTTATCACTTTTTATTTATGGTAACCAACAAGTGATATATAAAATTTGCTTTTATTTAATTTAAAAAGCTTAATTTAATTTCAAAATTATTGTCAAAAAATATTCTTTGAAGGAAGCTGCAACAAATATTAAAAAAAAAACATTCAATGGTGTGCACTTAAAAGTAAGAAATTATCATTTTCTACAAAACCAATAAAAAAAATATTTGAGATTGTTTAAAAGCTTTAAAACATTTAGTACAACACATTTGATTATGAATTATTTCAGACCGCTTTGGGAGAATTGATGTTTTGTGAGGTCTCAATTAGTTCAATGCAGCCTAAAAAATTGAGTGGATTTTCGCCAGTAGAACTTGTACCAATTTTTATATAAAGTATGCATGTTTTGGTATTTTAAAAGTGTATATTATTGAATGTTATTTTAGTTTTGTTATTAAAAGAAGTATTTATTGATAACTGTTCGTTTTTTTCGTCTGTGTTTTTAAACTAATTCATCTTGAAATATAAATGTTCCTTTAAATGTTAAAAATTCAATACAGTAATAATAGAAATATTTGTATGGAAACTCTTGACAGACGGATGAGTCATAACAAATTTAGTTTATTTTAGGCATATCATTGAAAAAAAATTATTATGACCGAGAGCTTTTACTTTACATTTTCTTCATATTCCTCAGTTTAATTTATTTTATTTTTTCGTCTTAGAAAAAAAAAGTTAAATGTCTTCTGCGTAAGTATTAATTTTAACATTTAGTGTATCTTTTAAAGAACAGGGTTTTAAATTAATTTATATTTCCATAGTAAATTGTATCATCAGTTCATTAACCATTTAGTTTTTAGCCAATTTGAGCCAAAAACATTAAATATAAAGGGTAAAGTTTGTAGAGAACTAAAACTGGTTTAATAATACTTATTTGAAACTGTCTACATTTAAAGTATGTAGTTTCGAATATAAAGTTTCTCATTTCTGATAAATTTGAATATTTGAAATGGTAGTTATCTATTTAGTTTTGCATCGTGGTCTTGCCTTTATTTAGTATGTAGCTTATGAGCATTATATTAACAGTTAACTGCATTTTTAATTAAAAAAGGTTTCCTTAATTTCTGTAAATAAAATATTTAAGTCAAGTATTTTAAAATTAGATAACTTTAGAAAAGCATTACTATTATGATATGAATAGCTATTAATTTGTTATACTTACATGTCTCTAATATTGAAACTCTAAATAAGGCTAAAAGTAAAGATTTGAGAAATGTTTAAAACCCATGGCTAAAATAGTTATATTCTTAAATTTATCTAAATCAGGTTTCCCATAGTGGACCAAGTGGCAGAAATTTATGGGAGCATGAGGTCATAATTTTTAACCTACATATTCTGGGGTTGATAATGAAGACCAAAACAAAAGATCTTGAGTGTTTTTAATAGTAGTTTTGAATCTTGCGTTAGATCAGCGAATCTTAACTTGGGGTAAATTCCCTTGTTATAGGGGAAAATTCTTTTATTACATGTTATGTTTATTAATTGGCTTTTTGATTTGTATGTTAGTATTTAACTGTACTATTTTTAGTTGAATAAAATTTATGATTTTTTATACTTAACAAGCTTAAAGTTCAAAAAATCTTTTTTTTTTCCCTCAAAATTAGACATCATGTATCTTTGGTAATTACATTCCCATAAAAGGAGTAAATTTGGTAAAAATCTTCTACAAAGGGGTAAAACATGATAAAAGGGTTAAGAACCGCTGCACTAGATATTCTGGACTTGATGTGCAGAGCAAAAAAAGGTCTTAATGATGTTTTTAATGGTAGTTTTAAAAATTACACTGGGTATTATAGAGTTGATGATGAAAAGCAAAAAAAAGTTGTTTTAAGTTTTTTTTGAGTAGTGTTGTTGGAGGGGGCCGAACCTTTTGTAATTTCTGTTTAAAGCACTTTTTGAAAAAAAGTTTGGGAACCCTGGTCTTAATATTCCTTTTTTAATGTAATTATTAGAATAATACCTAATTGTCATCTTTTAAAATACCTTGGAATTAATATAAAAAGTTATAATGTCACAGTTTAAATAGTATGTAACTTAAAAAAAACATATCATTTTATTCATTATGGCTATTTTGCTTGTCTTAACAAATATCAGTATGTTTATTACTTAAACCTACATGGATTACCTGATAACATTGTTATTGGCTTTAACTATGCACGTAATGAATTTTAAGAAAAACATCGAAGTGTAATAATTCAATTAATATTTGGAACCTAAATTTTATACTAAGCTGTAAGAACTGTATTTGTGCTAAATGACAAAACTGCAAGTCTTTATGCTAAACAACGGTGGTTTACAAAGTGTGCACAAGTTTATTTTGGGGTGCAAGAATATCAAATTGAAAATTACCCTTATTAAAACTTACACTAGATATTACAATTGTTTCTAAAAGTTACACTAGACCAGGTTTTCCAAACTTATCAAAAGGCCTTCTTGGGGGCGATGCGCAGCAAAAGGGATTTAAGAGGTCTAAAAACTTGAACTAGAAATTCTGTTTTAGATGATGAAGAGCAATAAAAAAAAAGTCATAACGGTAGTTTTTGAGAAATCTTGATGGAGGGGGCCATAGCACAACGTGGGCCTTTTGAATAAGTTTGGGAAACCCTGCACTAGATATTACGGTAAACTTGAAATTTATACTAGATATTTGCACACTGGGTTAAACTGAATTTTAATTTTGCAACTTATGATGTACAAATTTTGATTAGCTTGAAGATCACTGGTTTACAACATACTGCCAGTATACACTTATAGTTTTAATTTTAACAAATAATGTAATTTGATTCTCAAAGATGGGTTCAGCAAGAAGGTTGAATAAAAACTTTAACATAACTTAAATTGTCAACAACTAATCCTAAAAGTATTTCAACTTTTCGTATGTTTGTGTAAGTAACAACTTAAAAAATTACCAGAGACTCAAAAAGAATATACACTTGCGCCTACATAAGATCACCATGTAAATAAGAATTTGTGGTAGTTATAAGCTAATTCATAAATGAGGAGTTAGTAAGTATCATTTCATGTTGCAAACAAAAATGACACTGGGTTAATTTGTTACTCGTGCTCAACAAATCACAAATACTGTATTAGAGAAATCTATCTAATGCTAAAAACCAATAAATGACGTTCGTTTGAGAGTCAATTGGGTAAAAAATAAAAGGTAAGGGTTGAAAGAAGAAAATTTTTGAACGGACAACTTGGCACAAAAGTAAGATTTTGCATATTAGTTTGCGTTAAATAAAAGAATATTTTTAAAAATTTGACAGTTGTTACTTGCAATGTGCTGTAAAGCAAGACATTTTTTAGATTTTAACTACTTTTTGGATGATTTAAAAATGGATAAAGAAACAGTTGTTTTTCTTTAGTATTAGTAACCAAAATTGTTGTAATGCTGCTTAGTTTGTGCTAATTTGTGACAAATAAACTAAATCAAACAAAAACCCTACATTCTTATTGCTTCCAAATTTACCCATAAAACTACTTATATTTAGCAGTAATTAGCTTAAATATACAAAACAAGTTAAGACGGATAAAGAAAACAAAACAGCGAACAAAAAATCAATAATTAATGTTTGTTATTTACAGCAAGAAGCTAGACAATAGTTACAAGTTAGATGATTCTTCAAACGTATTAGTTATAAACATTAAGTATTTATAAACTAACTTTTATGAAGTAAAATTACAACTATTACAGCTAAAAACTCTTATTTATAAAAAATGAACAACAGTGTGTAACAACGTACGAAGAAAAAAAAATTGAGAAAACTACTACTTTTGTACTTAATATTTATTGCAATACTAGTCTATGATAAATATTTTACATTATGTACTAAATTTTAAATTATAAAAAAAATAAAATAAGTAGTCTACTTTACTATTCTTGCAAATTTCTAAAAACAAAAATCCTTAAGTATAATTTTATTCGAAGTCAAGTTAAAAGTAGCTAATAATTATTGAAAATTGTACTTATGTTTTAAAAACCTCTATATTTATAACAAATTTACAACTGTATTAAAGTATATTCTTAATGTTATTTATTACATAATTTTTACTTGAATACTTTTAAGTTAAACTTGTAAGTTGATTTGATTATCAACACTACTCATTTTTAGTTTAAAATTAAAAAAGTAAATAGTAAAATGTGGATGACAGAATCCAAAAAAAATCACTTTATAATTTATAATAATAGCAAGTTTTACCCATTACAGATTCTGATAGCTTTTTGTGATACCTATAAGTTTGAATGATACTGACATGACAACATCACTGTAAAAAACTTAAGGAATTTAATATTTCAGGACTAAGGAGGTCACCTTGTGTTTACAAATTGTCTTACTCTGTAAGTATTTACCTTGGTAATCAAAATATTTTAGCGCTTTACAAAACTCAAAGCATTTTTGATATATTATAGATTTTGTAACTAATTTCTTATGATCTTTATTTTTACTTGGCACCTTTTATAAATGGCCAATTGAACTAAGAAACTTTAATCTTAAAAGTTTCTTTGAGTTTTCTTAAGCGCTAAATTGTTTATATTTGATAATATAAATTTTTGCATAACATTTAATAAACCGACCTATACTTAACACTTTTAGGATTCATATAAAAGAAAATGTTACTTTGTAAAAAAATCAACCTATGGCTTTTTAAAACAACATACTTAAACTAAAAAAAAAATCATAAAACAAAACACTAAAAACTTGAGAACTGTTAACTAGTAGTCCAAAAACTATATGAAACAAGTGAAAACTTAGTGTACAGTATATTTAAGTAGTGATTTTAATTAACCCTTGTTTTAAGATTATATGAAAAATTACTACCACACAAGCTTAGTAGCCAATTGCTTGCTAATATTATGATTTTTTTAATAATTTAATTTGGAAAAAAGTATAAATTTCTAAAGTCTATTTTAAAACAACCCATAAACTTTTAAAAACTTTTTATAATATTAAACAGTTTTAAATCAACCTGTTTTTTTAAAGCTTTTTGTCATATGATTTTTGTTAAACATTTTAAATAAAATAGAAGCTAAAAACCTACTATTGATCCACTTTAAAACATATCAAGTATAACTTACAACTTTTATCACTAATGCATTATAAATATTTCTTTTGTCTGTAAAATGTAGCTTTGTAAAAAAAGTCCCAACCTAAGGCTTTAAAACAAAATATTTAGAAAAAAAGGAATCTTTATACTACTTTTTGCTTTATAAAAATATTTTAACTGTGGACCTTAAATTTTGTATACTTTCTTTTCAAGGTATAACATAATAATACTATAAGAATTGTTTATAGGGAGCTATTAAAGTGTCTCATAAAAATGAGTAGTGTTAACACTATAACAATGTGTCTTTAAAATTTTTATATATATTATTCAGAAGAAAACTGTTTAGAAAAATAAAATTAGAAATTAATCTTTTATCATTAAACATATCATAAAAATAACTGTAATAAAATTATTAATAAAAATCCATAATATATTAAACTATCACCGTTTGAATGTATTTAGTTAAGAAATAAATACAAAGCTTAAGCTTAGTTAAATATTTACTAAATATTAGTAATCATACAATAATTAAAACAATTAATTTCAAATTTACTTAAATATAAGGTTATAGCTTCTTGCTGTAAAAACAAACAAAATTTAAGTACTAATTAAAAGTGGTTTCTCATCTCAGAACTGTTACACTTCTTGTTAAAAAGTAACCCCTTCTATGTACTAGCTCCAATCTTCAAACTCCAATCGCACTGGGTCCACACGAACATTGATTGCAATAGTCCTTGATGCCAACTCCTTGATGATTGATTGCAATAGTCCACAAAGATTAGCTCATCTGTACTTCCAATCAACGAGGAAACTTCTGTTAATTTGTTTCAGTGAAAAAAGTTTTGTCTGTGTTAGACTAGAAATTAAGGACATACAGGGATTTTTTTTACAAAATTTAACATAAGCAGTTACATAAAATTTAAAGTAAAATCTGTATGTCAGTTTTTTGCCAAATAAAACTTATTCTAGTTTTGAGAAGTAGTAACTCACAAAAAAAAAACTTTGAGATACAAATTATAAACACCATTTTTCATTGTCAATCATTTCGGATGTTTAAAATGTCACCTAAATTATCTCTTTTCTACCTTTTAAAGCCTAAAATTTCTTGAAAATATTATTTTATAATTTTAAAGTTTTGAGTTTTGGAAAAAACAAACAAAATAAAAATCGATTTATATTTATAGAGAATGTTACAGGTTTTTATTAAAATCAATATCAATAAGTGTAATAAAAATCCGTTTTCATAAATTATTGAGAGAAACTTAAAGTTTATAACTTAAGCACCAAAACTACAAATAAAATATACCACAACCAAATAGTATCAAAATGTAAAATAAATTATTAAATTTACTTTCTTCTATGTAAAATTTTCTGCTGATGCTGTCAGCTGATTGCAATGTTTAAAGAGGGTTGAAAAAAAATTAAGCAAAAGAGAAACTTCATAATAAAAAATATCAACATTAACAATTTTATAGGTTTAAAAAATAAACATTTTTCAAAAGTGTTAAAGCTTATGCTACAGTTATAAAATTATCGACTTTAGGTTAAAAGCAAAATTAAACAAATTACAAGGAAAGAAGCTAAACTTTTAAAGTACTGGAATTAAGTTAAACCTAATAGACTTATAGAACTTTTTATTTATCTTAATTTTATGGCTATTAAAACGAAATGTTTTTAAAGACTTATAAACTTAGCTGACAGACTTTAAAATATGAGAAAAATTATTGAATTCAAAGCTAATTACAAACTGAAATAGTACGTATAACTTTGTACCATAGTTGAAGGATGTAAGTCACTTTTTAAACCTAGTCTCATAACTTGCATACAAAGCTTTTTTTTTTGTTCCAAACCAGCTTTAGATAAATAAGTTATCAAAATTAGAGATTAAAACAGGTTTTATATAGTAAGCAACAACCAAAAGTAGAAAAAAAGCATATTTCAGTCTTAATATATCTGTCTACTAATTTCTGAGCAATCATTTTAAAGCATTTTAGTTTTATTATTATAAAATTATAAGAACTAGGAAGAAAAGTATATTTAAATATAATACCATCATTTTTTCAAAAACCTTTTTTTAATCTTTTATTTTCATTCTTTATAAAAACCTTTTTAATGAAGCTGTTCTAAAAATTGCAAGAACATTTTATGAAAATATAAACTTAGATGGATAAAACCTAGAGAAATTTTTAAAAATCCAAGAAAACTGGATAAAAAATGTTTTCTTTTTATGGTTGTATTAAAAAGTTTTTGCAAAATGGACTGTTTCTCAAATTTTAATTGAAAATGTTTTACTGAACAAAATGTACCTTATGTTATTTTCAGCTTTAAAACAAAGGCCAGCTTTTGTTTCTAAAGTTAAAATGTCGAACCCCTTATTGCCTTATATTGCTTTCATATATTTGGTTAGGTCACAAGTAAAACAAAGTATAGAAACTACCTTCCTACATTGGCACCATACAGCTCCAATTACACAAAAAACAATTACCAGCTACTTTCTACTCTGAAATATTATTTCAAAGTTTTCAAATATGCTCCTTGCTACTTTTATAAAAATCTATTGGATTTTTTTAATCAAAACAAAAGGTTATGACTAAGATAAAGTTAAGTTTTTTATAAACTAACTTTAGTTAAAAAATTAGTGTATTTAGTGACAGAATTTTCTAAATTATATCAAAGTTAGACTGCAAAAAAAATTGAAAGATTGCTGAAATTTGTAGTACAAATAGATTTTTAGTGAAACAATCTTTTATTTTTGTCATTTGAGTTTGCACCTCCTAATAGGAACCTATGAAACTATAAAAACCGTCACTGAATCTCTAAAGGTTTCCTATTCATGAATGGTAAAGCACAACTAGTGACTTTTGTTAAAAAAAAACACTTTACTTTCTTATGCCTATATTAACAATAGGAATATCAGTAAAATAGAAAATAAAACCATAGCTTTTATGAAAATAATAGACCTTTAAGTCATAGAAATATAACAAAAAAGTATTAGGAAATATCTTAACTAACATGAGTTTTGCAAAAATAGAAATGGCACTTTTAAACAAACCTAAGGTTTTCAAAACTTTCAAACTAGCCTAAGTATGTGGCAAACCTGTTACTAGTTAAGGTTTAAAAATTGTTCTTTATGTGAAAAATATTTAAAGATAAAACTAGGAAACTGGTTGTGAGTTTGTTCTGGTAGCAATAAATTTAACTTTACTGTGTTATTACAAAAGTTTTACTTTCATTTAAATCTTTTAAATTTGAACTTGAGATTTTTTCAGACTCTATGACTTTTGTTTACGATTTAAACTTTTTAAGCTTTTGGGAGTTACAGGGTAGCCACTGGTCTTAAAAAAATTTCAGACTTTCTTTATGGTTTTTAAAAGTTCAAGCTTCCTTGTTTCGTTTGAGTAGAAAACTAAAATTAAACAAAAAAATGGACATAAATTACTGTTAAGATACTATAATGTTTCTTTGAATGTTTTCTTCAAGAAATTTGATTCTCAACAATGTATAAAAAATTTGTGTTTTTCAAAACTATTTTAAAACTTATTATTTTACATGTTAATTTCTTTAAATGGCAGATACTTTCAATATATTTGAATAAATTTAATTCAAAACTGTACGTTATTTTTTTACTAAATTTTCAATTTTCAAACTTCCTAGGTAAATTGGCCACCCTGGAGTTAGTTTTTAACAAAGAGTTTTATTTTTAAAACATGTATCTTATTTTTTAAAACAAACTCAATGTATTAAATAGGAAGGTAAAGTACACATAATGTGACTCACTTTATAAAATTTAAAATATTTGTAACAAATGGGAAAAACTTGACTTATATTTTTTATTAAAAGTAAGTTAATAAATTAGTTTGTTATATTTAATAGAAATTTGGAACAGTTTTGAACAATGAATGCCTTTTGGCTTACAGATACTTATAAATTTTTATGTAAGAAAAAAAAAATTAAAAACTTTTGTTAAAAACAAAAGGATGTACTAGTTTTGAAATTTGTCTATACTATTAAAAATTTAACAAATAAGACCATTGAAGTTATAAAAAACTATTTTTATTACTTTTAATAATAAATATCATTTTTCCTAATGACACTTAAAGAGACTTTATTGAGGTTAAAATAATTAAGTTTAAAAATTTAAAGAGTTGTGCTAGCAACAACATTTTCTTTAAAAAAAAACACATACAATTTTTGAAACTTTTCCCACACTATTGAAAACAGTTACCAATTTATATAAAATTTTAAGTTAGAAAGTTATAAACTAATGGAGTATGTATTATATATTTAAAATAAACTTACCTAAATGTTGAAGACAGCCATGCATCCATTGAGCTTGAATTTTTTTGAATGAAGACTTCACTTAGCAACACAAATTGAAAAAGCAAGTTTGTTAATTAATTTGAAAATTCAAACTGGCCAATCAAAACTAAGTATTCAAGCAAGTGCTGCTACACAAGCCATTTCTAAAGTTTTTATATCAGGTCCTACAAAAAACTATTTCACTTATATTTTTTGTCTTTTATGATTAACTTTGGAAGCCTTTACGTCAAAATACATTTTAAAAAACAAGTTTTATTTTGTATTGAAACTGTATGTATATTTTATATAAAGTTTAATGTTTATGACAAACAATTCTTGATTATTTATTGAAACGTTTTTTTTAGAACCTTGTGTTTGTACATAGAAAAGATTTTATTTAAACAACTTGTTAAATTTTCGCTTTTGCTCAAGATTACGAAATGACTTTCGTTTAACTTTTAATCATTTTTTTGTCGTTAAAGCACATTATTTTTTTTTCATTTAAAAAAATCTATATGAATAAAGTAAATGGAGTTTAACATTTTAATAAAAATTAAAGTAGCAAGAGTTTTAATTTAAACTGTTTAAATTTAGGTGAACGGTACTTAAACTTTGCAAAATGGAAATTTTTTGATCATAATGTTTTGTTGTATTTCGGTTCGTTAGTAAAAGAAGAGGAAATGAAATCACAAAGAAAACTAAATTAAAATAGTTATGTTACATACATAAACAAGTTGATGTTTTTTATAAGTTTCGTTTTATAGCTTAATTGGTTAAAAGACCTGGACAAGACGTTAAAAGTACCCGTTGTGTACGACTCGATAATCGAAATCTTCTTCGTGCAATAAGTCTTACGACCAAACTTTTTGAGTGTTTTTTTTATCGTTCAAATAAAATAATAATAGTAATAAAAATAAATTTAAAAATTTTATTTGTCATCATAGTTGCCAGAATTTTTCTGCTATTTTTGCCCTCATTCAACTTGTATTGGAAAATTGACATATAAAGATTTTTAACCGTTAAGTATCGCCCAAGAGCTAAGTTTGGCTTTTTTTGAATTTCATAAATGAATTAGTCTACCACTAAAATACTATACTATAGTGCTATTCTTATTAACTTTCAGTTTACGGAAAATAACTTCTTTATACTAAAATACTAAAAGAATAATTCTTGCAAACTTAAAGTACAAATTCCGGTATCATTCTTTAGCTGATTTGAAAGTTGCTTGCAGTTTTTTGTTCATACTTAAAATTTTCAAATGCAGAAGTCTATCAGTTAGGTTCGTGTTTTTTGAGTTCGCACAGTCGCTTAAATTTGCAAAATTTGAGTTCGCACTGCTGTTTAAGTTTTGGTTTTAAATTTAAAATATTTGCTTAGTATGTAACTTTTTCAATTTTAAGTTAAGTGAATTTGAGTTTAACATAAGCTTCAAAATATTATTACTTATTAAATTGAGTTATTTTTTTCTAATGTATTTAAATAAATATATAAAAACTTTAGAAAAAAAAACAAAACGTAAAACTTTTAAATGTACTTTAGGTTCTAATCAAGGAAATAAATTTAATTCAAAATTTAAATTTTATATTTCTGTAAACTCAGTCTCAAAATAATAGTAATAAACACTTTTATTTGAAAAAAAAGTAAATTATAAGATTGTTTTTCAATTTTTACTAAAAGACGATTCTTTTAAAAATCTTTAAATGAAATTGTACTTAATCTTTAGACTATGATTTTTTTATAATTTACAGTAACTTCAAAATATGTAACCTTTTTGTAATAAATGTTGGTTTAAATTTTAACGATAACAATGGATAAAAGCATTTTTTATTATTAATAGATTAATTAATAAAATACAGTAATTAAGTATTGAACTTTAATATTTATATAGCTTTAGACTTTTACACTGAACACAAAGTGAAATTTAGTAAGTGTATTTAAAAAAAAGGTTATTTATCAGTTTTATAATAAATATTATTAAAAAAAACTCTTTAGTTTGTTTAGTTTGCATATATTTTTACAGTGAACAGGATTTTTAGATAACTTTAGAAAAACAAATGATATCATTTCTAATAATTGGACGTGTACAAATTCGGTGCATTTACCTATAGGATACAGAAAACTTTTAAATGTAAAAAGATCATTAGTTTAAAGTTTAGTTTTTGAAGCTAATTTAAGTATTTTTTCCAATACTTGAAATATATTAAGTTATTTGTTGAAAAAATTTGCGATAAATTAGCTAAAAAGAATGTATTAAAAACTTAAGCTTTATCATAGTCAACATATAAAAATTACAAACAATAAAAACCAATCAAAGCAATTGCTGAAATTATTAATTGCAGAAATTGTAAATAGTTATCTGTCTAAAATCCAGCAAAACTATTTACATAACTAAAAAACACCTTTAAAAACATCTTATAAACAGAAAAACTTATTTTACAATAACTTTACAATATAAAACACCTAGAAGAACTTATTTCAAATGTTATGCTGGTCTTTTAATCTTTTTTGTTCATCATAATAATGAAAAACAAATGGATTAAAGCTATTAGAATTAAATTGCTTCTATTGGTACTTCTTAAAACTAAATTGTAAAAATAATAGGTAATAATTTAAGCTTCATAATTAACTGTTTTATGTCATTATTTTAGGTATTAATTTGAAAAATTAATAAGAAATAGGTCAAAAAACATCATATAATCTACTGTGAAATTAAAAAGACTAATCAAATAGATTCAAGATATTTTCTACACTATTTATTCTTAAAAGGTAGTTTTCACATAAAAAGTAGAGCTTACTTTTGTACTTTCAAAATTTCATTTCTATAAAAGCTTTTGTGATAAAATAATTATGAATAACTTTAAATTTGGTATAAAGAAAATTGATAAAAAGATACAGCTTAAAGTGCGTTTTAAGATCAAAAATACTGAATATCAAAATGTTCTATTAAAAACAAAACTTCCAAGGTACGAGGTAAAAATTTCACTTAGTTTTAAGCATCTGAACGAAAATATCGGTTTAATAAAAACACAAACTAAATTTAAAAATATTTTGAAATGTTACATATGCTTGGTTTCTACAACTAATTTGTTTAAGCATTTCTAAAAAACTAGTAAATCAACAAGACAAATAAGTTTTAACAAAACCAACAATTCATAAGTTGACACACTGAATAAAAAACTGTTTACTATTTCTAAAATTTTTAATGAAGTTAGTATACTAAATTAGTAAATTTTTACATTTAAAGTAAAAAATAGACTAAATAGACTAAAACTAAATAAACTCTTATTTAATAAAAATAATTAGAAAAAAACATCAGTAATAATATTGTAGATTGTAAAGTTGGCTTAAAACATAAAGAAACTCTAAAGCAATTAAAACAAATTGCTTTAAACAGTAACTGTTTTTATTTTTAAGCCACGTAATTATTTATTTCTGATTGAAAAATAACACTAAAATGGAACAAAACTACACAAAGGAGGAATTTTTTATTGAAAGCATTTATTTTTAACATACATCACTTTAAAAAGTCAATTGCTACAGTATATAAATTTTAAAATGTTTGTTCTTTTAATAAACATGACTATAAATAATAACAAAAAATTTATGTTTTTGTTCAAAATTAAATAAATTTAAAAGATCTAATAAAACAAAAAATATTTTTTGAACACATTTTAATTAAAAAACAAGTAGTTTATATAATTACTAAAGTTGTTTTACAAAACAGTTAGTGATAAAACTATTAGTTCTATAATTTCAAAAAACACAAGAACAACATTTTGTGAACATATTTAACACAACTAAATTTACTTAAGTGCAAAATTTGTTACATAAAACTGTTAGTAATAAAATAATAAGTATACACTGAACTAATTAAAAATTAAAAGAGTTATTTTTTTTATTAATCTGAAAAAACATTTAGAACAAATTACTTCAAGTTACCCTAGCAGTGAAGTATGTTATTTTTAATGTATAATAATTAAAATTGCAAACAATTAGGAAATGAAATAACTGGCATATAACAAACATTTAATATTTATAGTTACAGAACATATAACTTTATATACATTTATTTAAAACTAATTTAAAACTTTTCTTCTAGTTCAAATGTTTATCTCAATCATTTAATTTTTTATCATTGTAAATTTAAAATTTTTAAATATTTTAAAAATTATTGTGCTCTCAATTTTAAACAGTTATATTTCAAAATTTGTTTAATAAATTAAATAAACAGTAAATAAACAACATAAATTTAATTAAAAATCTACAAAGTAAGATCGAGCTATACATTATTTTAAAATTCTTTAGAATCTATTAAACTTCAATTCAACTGATACAGTATTCATGAAGTAATACTTAAGTTAACCAAAAATAAAAATTACAGTTCTTTTGATCAGAAAGTTGTATTACATGACACAAAGCAAGAGCAAATTATAACAAAATAAAGCACTTTGAGTATTTTTAATCTCTAATGTTTACTTAAACTTGGATTAGCATTCTAATAAAAATCTTTTTACAAGAGTTTTAAAATTTGTTGATTATTGAGTAAATTTATATCTAAGTTTAATTGATAATTTTATGTTTTTCTTCATTGCAAAAAAAAATAATTTAATTCAAGGTTTTTTGCTTAAGAACATAAGAAAAGTTGTGTAAATTAGTTAAAACTTTTAAATATAACTACAAAAGCTTTGTTTTACATATGTTTGTATTTGAAACTTTTTATAGAGAAGTAGAATTTCAAAAACTTGTTTATCACTCAAAAATATTGATTAAATATTTGAAAATCCATTGTAGTTAAATATAATATTATTATACATTTTAAAACGAAGAGTTAGAAAAACAATATAGAAATTATGAAGTGGAAAAACTGGAATCATACTTTTATTTAAGTTGAAAAAAAACTTCAGAAAGGTAAAAATCTTTTTTTTTTAACTAACTTAAAGACCAAAGTATCTTTTTAATTAGGGAAAATGGTCTAAAAATAAATAAATAGATAAATTACAAACACTGATGAGTTATATAGAATAAATGAAATATTAAAACAAAAACTAACTTAAAGAGATGAGTGCTCCTGGGACAATTAAAATCTTACTTGTTTTACAACTTTGACAGGCACTATCAAATTGAAAAATTCTCTTGAAATCTTAACTAACTTTCTGCAGTTGGCTTTACTAAAATAAGTGCTTTAAGTGATATAAATTCCTGTCAAGTCAAAAAATTTTTCTAAAATAGGTTGAACTAGAACAAACACATTTAATACTAAACAAAAAATATAATTAAAAGTAGAAAGCTATAAAATTTATTCAAGTATAAAACATTAAAAATTGATTAATTTGTACAAATATTTCAATTAAAAAGTTTAACAAAAAATAAAAAATAACTTTCATACAAATACACTTTAAAAACTTAATAGATAACTAGAAATAATTATATATTTACTGATATTACTTTTATCATGTTTATAAAATGTTCGAATATAATTTAATTAGATTTAAATTGCTTTTATATGCAAAAAAATGTACGTGTAGTATATTATTCTTAATTATTTTTAATAATAAAATTTAAATTAAATTAAAAACTTAATAGAAAACATTCTTATTAAATGAAAACTGTGGACTTAAATACTTTGGAAGAAACAATATCTCAGTAAAAAAAAATTATAAAAGTATTGAATATATAAATATTTCATTTGTGGCCTGTGAATAAAATTAAATTATGTAAGCTTAAATGTAGCTAATTTTTCCTTTTAAAAAAAAGAAAAATAAGTTGAAAACACCTAAAATTTTTATCAAAATTAAGGCCAACATCAACTGCTAAAAAATACTTTAGAAGCTTTTATATAAAACCTTTTTTGGGTTTTTCGATTTCTTTGGTTTAGTGTTAAAAAATGTCAGAATTCTTTAAAAAATTGAAAACAAAAGTGTATATTTTCTCAATTTAAAACTTATAATCTTTTAAAAATTTCATTGATGATTTATGTAATATACTACAAAGTATTTTTAAAAGAGAATATTTTAACTGCTTGGTGCTGAAATATCTTCATTTTTTTATGTTTAGGCAAATGTGATAAAAATTCTATGTACAATTTTACAAAATAAAACAATCATTAGGAAATTAACTAATTTTAGGTTTATACAAGCAACATCCTGAAATTTTTAGGAAATGTTTCTTGCAGTATTTAGAAAATTCTGTCGGAAAGAATTTAAAAAAAATTAAAAATTAAAAAATTATATGAAAAATAAACAAAATAAACAGTTTTTTTTTTGTTTTTTTATTGTAAAATTTTTTATTTTCAATTTTTTTTAAATTCTTTCCGACAGAATTTTCTAAATACTGAAAGGAACATTTCCTAAAATTTTGAGGTAGTTATCTCAAAAAACATAGGAGGAGATAGATTTTTAGTGATTTCTAGTTATTTGCCGCCTCCCATAGGGATCCTATTGTTGCCTCCGACTTTGACCGGCTATATCTCAAAAATTATTTTGAATTTTTTAATTTTGTAAAAAGCATTTTGTAGCTTAGTAAAAACTATATAAAATAAGATCAAAAACCAAAAAAGAGTGTTTACCCCCCCCCTATGCCCATAACTTAATGTATTTTCCAATACTATTTCAACAAAGTTTAAGAAAAATGCTAAAAAAGTTTCTCTAAATTAGTCTTACAGAAATTTTTCTCTAACATTCTGCAAGAAAATTTTGTCAAAACTATTAAGAATTCGGAGTAGTTTTCAAACTGTATAGGCAAAAACTAGTTGGATTTAAACTTACATAACTTCTTAAATACTTCAAGCAGAAAAACAACAAAACCAATTTTAAAACAAAAAGAATCAATTTTTGTTAAACTATGTTTAAAACTTTGTAGAATCTTTTTTTTAGCAAGATTATTTTATTATAACCAATGGCCGCTTTAACCCGTTTTCAGCTTACTGTGTTCCGGTAAAGTTTATACAAAATGATAATATTTTAGAAAACAAGCATGCATAATCTACCCCATTTATGAAAAAAATAATGAATAAAACCTGTTATTGAAGTTTTAATCATGAATATCTATGAAAACTACATGCTAATAGTAGAGCAGTATGAAAATTAATTTAGTTATTTTTAAAATCAAGAAATGCAAACAAATTTTAATAAAAGTATCAAGGGCATAGGAGGGTTAACACTTTTTTCACATTTTGATCTTATTTTATTGAGTTTTTAAGCTACAAGATGATTTTTACTGGTTTTAATAATAAAAAAAAAATTTTGAGATATATCAGGTCAAAGTGGGAGGCAACAATAGGTTCCTTTAGGGAGGGGCAAACTAAAACAGCAAAAAAAAAGACTACTTCACTAAAAATCTATATTCTCCTACGTTTTTTGAGATAAATACCTCAAACTTTCAGGATATGTTGTTTAAAGTACTTCAAAACTTTGTCAGAAAGAATGTTTTAAAAACTAAAAAAATAAAATTATAAAAAAAAAAAAAAAAACAAACAGCTTTTTTTTTGTTTTTTTGTCACAAATTATCTATTTTTATTTGTTTAAATTCTCTTCCAACACAATTTTTTAAAAATTGCAAGGAGCATATTCTGAAAGTTTGTGGCACTTATCTCGAAAAACGTAGAAGAACATAGATTTTTAGTGAAGTAGTCTTTTTTTGCTGTTTTACTTTGTCCCTCCCAAAAGGAACCTATTGTTGCTGTCCAATATGACCTGCTATATCTCAAAAAGTAATTTTAATTTTTTAAATTTGTAAAAAGCAACTTAGAGCTTAGTTAAAATTCAATATTATAAGACTAAATTGTAAAGATGGTGATCTACATCCCTATGCCCTTAATACGTTTTTAATTGTTATTTATAATTTTTGGTAGGATGATTAATTAAAACTAACTTTTTTCAAATGTTGGCTAGTATTAGCATGGTACTTAAGACTTAAATCTCTTCTTAAAATATCTACACCATTAAGTGGTATGAACTAGAAACATCAGGCATAATCCAGTCTATTAGTAAAGTCATATTCTATATTTAATAGATAAGTCTTATTTATGTAAAGCAATAATGAACTACTTTACCTTTAAACTCAGGAACAGATTTCCATTTAGAAGTGTATTTTTGTTTATTCTTCCTAGTAGGTGCTTCAATTTTGACAGTTATCATTTTTAACCAGCTGTGACAAATAAATGTTTTAGTGCTTTATATTAAATAGGATGTTATAAAGTTAACTATATAAAATAGCAAATAATATTTTTTTAGTATTTTGGATTAAATAAGTATTGGGAATCATAATTGTACATATTTTTTTAGTAATATTGTTACTTTTTTTAAATTAATCAATTTAAAGTTCTTGACTTAAATGCCTATTTCAATATTTTGTTTTAATTTATATTTAATTTGACTTTTTTTATCAAATTTGTTAACAACAACTGAGGATCTCCTATATGCAAATATAGAAGTAAAACATTGTTTTGTTAGTAATAAGCTATTAAAATAAATATTATTATTTTTTCTTTACTTAATACTTAATAAAAATTCATTAGTTAGTTAGATAAATGTTTTTCCTACTTTTTAAACAACTTACAAATGTATACTTTGCTTTTAACTATTCTAGCTACTAAGTTGAAGTAATTATAATTTAGCTGAGTTAATAATAGTCAGAATTGCCACTCTTTGAGACAAAATAGTCAGCCTGTGTTACCTCAGACTAGTTAGAGTTTGTAATTAAATAGAAACAAAACGTTTTTGTTATAAAATTTTTGATTAAAAATAATACTAATTAAGTTTAAATACAAGAAGATACCTAAATAGTTACAGAAGAATTTAAAAAATCAATATTTGTAAGAAATAAGAAATAATTAAGGCATAAAAACTGGTATGAGATACTTAAAGGATATCAACACTAGCATGAGATTTCAAAAAAAAGTTCATACTAGCCTAAGAGTACCAAACACAGTATGTATCTGAAACTTTTTTTTAACTGAATATATCTTAAAAGTTAATTGAAACTGCTTTTGGTTGTATAAAATATCTTAGTATAGACTTGATGGATGATACTATAAAAAAACTAATCTACTGATGTTAAATTTTTACATGATACAAACAAACTTTAAAACTGAAACATTAATTCTTAGCACAAACATTTTATCTAAAGTCCACCACAAAAATTAAAGTAGATTTTCATTGACTATTTAAATGCTTTATAGGCCATAACTTTACTTGTTTGCTCATATATTGTAGGATATAGGAAATGTGAGCTAAAAACTTTTTTAATGAAGCAAATCCATCAAATTTTATAATGAATATTTTATTAAAACTGTTCTTAATGATTCTTTTTTATAACAATTAGATGATTAAGATCAATTATTTAACTATTATTTTGTTATACTTATTACACAAAACTTATTTTTATTTTTTTTAGGATTATTTTAGATAATACTTGATTAATTGTTTTTGTGAATAAAAGACATTGTTTAGTTTTAATTTAAACACAGCTGTTTTTAGAAAAATTTGTACACTTCTAAACTTAACCTATAAAATCATAACTTCTAGAATTCTTGTAAAACATAATTTATCAAAACCAAAATTGTAACAAAAATATTTATCAAATAACAGAAGAACTTATTTAAAAAATCAAAGAAGAGCTAAAAAGAGTAAATAAAATGATAAATATTAAAATGAAAACATTATAAAACTGTTAAGTTCTAAAATAATAGGTAAAGTGTTTTTTACTAGTCTAAAGTCATTTAGATAATTCTTGAATAATTAATAAGTATACAGTTAAAATATTTAGTTGTTACAAAAGGAGAGTCTTCAAAGATATTTTTAATAACAGTTAGCTTATAAAACTGGACTAATTTAATAACACAGGTTAACCAATTTCATCA
>NW_028139491.1:0-20517 GCF_965202585.1 Thalia democratica
CTCGACGACACGGCGTGCGAGACTGCAGGCAACTGGTTCGCCAGTCGCTACCACAGAAGCCACCACATGTGCTTCGGCTGCTTGCCAAGCGAGCTGTGCCCGCAGCCGGGAGACGGCGACAGCGGCGGACCGGTGGTGTGCGAGCACGAAGGCGTGCAGTACGTGGTGGCGGTGCACGTGGACACCTGCAAGCTGCCGTCCGCGCCCATCTGCATCCCGGCCAACCCGAGCGCCGCGGTGCGGGTCACGAGGGCGCTGCAAGAGTGGATGAAGTTCGTGGCGGAGTGGCAGGACGAGGAGGACCGGCACAAGCCGCCCAGGTACGACTGGCACACGACCGGGGGCAGACCGGGCTTGGAGGGAAATTACCGGAACGAATTTTGCAAGCAGACCTATTAAAGAGTCTATTGATAGTAACGAGTAACAAATTTTTTTAGCAAGTTAATAAACTAATGGCATGATAACGTAGAAATGTGTTTCTTGTATATTTTAAAATCTGGTACAAATATAACTTTTATATAAATTAGAAGATTTTAATGTATTTTAAATATTATTTTGGGGTAGGGGATAACTTAAGTTAATTTAAAATGATCAAAGTTTTTGTATATTTAGGCGCTTTAAAAAAATATTGTTTTTGTTATTTTACAGTACAGAGATTTAAAAAACTTCTTTAACAGTTGATTGTTGTATGTAAAATTGAAATTTATCTTTTTTTTTTGAAAAATATTTAAAACCAATCTAATAGCTAAGTTATTAAAAGTAGAAAAATATTGAAAAACTGAATTAAAAAGTAAATTGATACAGTAAAAATTTAGAATGGTATAATGTTTAACCCATTTTTAAAAAAATAAGCAAAAGCTTATTTTTCTTCAATTTTTAACTTGTTTGCTACGCATCTTTACATAAAGCTGTTTAAAACCTTTAAATTAAACTCTGACTAAAAAAGACGTCGAAATAAAAGGTTTTTCCTTCTCTAGAACTCAAAATAAAGTTTTGTAGTAGATCATATTTTTGTTAGATTAGCAGTTAGCTATTATACTATTACTATACACAGTGAGCATTACTATATAAAACTTTAATTAAATAAAAACTCAAGTTTTGTAATCTTATGCTTTATGCAATTTCATGTAAAAATAAGTTAAGTGTAAAACTTAGTTTAGTTGCAATTACATTGAATGACTGAGTTTAAGTGTACCTAACTACAAAAACAATAAAAGTATGTTTAAACAAGCACTTGTAGTGTTAGCTGTATCCTTAGAAGATTGTTAATTAGTTTAATTTGCGTATCCAAACAGTAAAGTGTTGACAATTTAAAATAGAAGTTATAGTTTTCTTATTTAGTGAATTTTTAATAAACCGAAATATATTTGTTGACGAAAGTTTTATTTCGTAAAAATATTTAAGTAAATTATACAGTTTGACAAAACGATGGCCTACACAATTCGATCAAAATTTTTACTACAGTAGAAAGCAATCGTAAAGTAAATTCATATAAAAGTACAAACAATTGAAAACATAATATCGTTATAGTTTTTGCGCATTCTAAATTATTTAACAAATGATCACCTATTGCCGATTGACTTTTTATTGGCTTATTAGTCCCACAGATCATCCAGTTTCTTATAGCGTTGGTCACGTGTTGGTCCCTTCTTATGTGAAATCGTTGCGAAGTTCTCCCAATATACTAACTATCACAGTGGCATTTGTATTTATAGATAATATTGCATTTTTCTGGATCAGGAGTGAGATCTTTAACAATTCCGTTAAGTGGTTTTCTGGTGGAATGAGTAGTTCTTAAATTAACTGCCCCAAAAGTGTTATCTACGGTTTCTAAAACTTGGTTTTCAAAAAGCTTAGCTTCCTTTCCTAAATATGTAAGTCTTAAATATACTACACATTTATTTGGGCCGTGTTTTGTAGGGCTGACAAGCTTAGCTGTAGTCATATTGATTGTTTTTTCAATAACTTCTAAAGTGTAACCAAAGGAGCCAAAAATACTTTTAATGTTATTGATTTCTTCACTTAGTTTCATCTTAAAAGATATTTTATGTGCTCGAAAAACTAAGCACGATATTAAGTTGGTTTTTTGTGAGGTGGGACAAAAAGACTGCCAAGGAATATATTGGCCTACGAAAGTTGGTTTTCTATAAATGGACGTGTTTAAAGAGGTTAGTGTTAAGGGCAGCCCCTTGGGTCCTGTTTTAGCAAATATATTTGTTGGCTATTTTGAGTCCATTTTATTTACGAATATAGAAAAACCTCCTAATTACTCCAGATATGTTGACGATATTTTTATTTCTTACAAGACAGACTATAATGTGGATGATTTATTTGACCAAATCTCCAACTTACATCCTTCACTTAAGTTCACTCGTGAGCATGAAGCTGATGGCTTTCTACCTTTCCTTGATGTCTTAGTTCAAAGAACACCAACTTGTTGATGACTTTTCATTACGTTTATTTAATTGATGATCTTTGTTGTATCGTATTTTGTTCTGTGTAAAATACCATGCACTATTTCAATAGATCTTTACTAAATCAGATGTCCTTTCTTATAATTTTAACAAACAATGAATTTTAACACAACCAACAACAACAGCATCCTACGACCTGCTTCGTCCTTATTAGGACTTATCGCGATGAACCGATGTTGTGATCTAAGTATTAAATTAAGTCAGTATTATAACAGTAAATAATTAAACAGTTCAGAACAACATTTATAAACGTTAATTTTACCAGTTAACTTGTAGAAGTCAATTTTTTATCACTGTATTGAAATAATTTAAACAACAAAACTTTTAACGTTATCCCGTCATAACTCCAATCATGTGTTAGATTTAGATTTTATTTGCATGAATCTTGTTCTATTTTCATAAGAAGGCGAGGAATATATAACTTTTGGGAGTATTTTGAAGGTCCTTATGAAGGTTGCTTATAATAAAAACAGAGTTATAAAGAACTTTTTTTATATTAAAATTAGATTTGAATCAGCAGAAAGACTAAATCGCCTTTTTTTCAAAAAAAATAAAATCTTATAAAAAAATAAAACCAGTCTTCGCATGTACTTACAAAGAATTAGTTTCAACTCAAAATAAACCTAAAAAAGCCTGAAAAATAAATTTATCTTAGACTCAGTTTCTTAAATTTAACTTAAATAGTTTAGGTAGTAAAAAAAATTTTACAAATAGTACTGTCAGACTGTCTCTGCAGCATAGTTATTATGCGACTTGTTCTTTCCTTTGTGTTTTGTTTTGAAGTAAAAAAATTGTTATGTACATTTTGTAGCTACTTTGCAGTAAAACCCGTAATTTTGAAGAAAATTAGAGAGCAAATGTAGGGGAAAGGGGTGGGTAGTTACACTTTTATGATGTAATAAACAAACATTTTTTGATAAATAAGTTGTGTTGCTATCTAAACATAGTATTAAATTTTCTAAAAGAAAAAAAAAAACTCAAAATATTAAAAATTAACAAAGTATGTTACTCAGAGTACTTTTTTAAAATAAATATTTTAACAATTTTTAGAAGTAAAGCTAGTAACACCAATTGTATCAATTTTTTACAATAAAACTGTTTCTTCAAATGGTTTCTGGTTCCAAAAATTGTGACCCGCAAAGCAAATCATCCTTTTTTAACATTTCTGTTTTGAAGATTCATTCAAGAAAGCTCTTTTGTTTGTTGCAAAAATGTTTTTAATTTCGACAATACAACTTCGCTTTTTAACGAATTCGTCACAATTTAACTAAAAGGTTATTGTATTTCTTAATTAAAAACAAAACGTATAAGCAGTTAATTACCAGGATAAATATTAATATCGTTTGATTTCAATTTTACTTTTCCTTACATATTCCTGCCTATAGCTTTTATGAGCAATTTTAGAGAACTAATTTAAAAAGCGAATAATTGAATTGAAACAGGTTGCAATTATTTTAATTTTAGTTGACAAGTTATTTTTTTATTTAAATGCCGCACTGTTGCTTTGACTTGTTTTTTCATTCAAAAAGTTTGAAGTTTTTTTCTAGTTTTTCGCTACATGTTTTTTTTTCTATAAAGTTTTGAAATATCATTTCAAAGATTCTATAGTAAGCGAAGAATTAAAAAAAAAAAATTATCAACTAAATTCTAGGCCGACGAAGCTTTAATTGTGTATAGTCGTAATAAATAAGTTGTAACTACATAAATAACAAATTTAACAAATTACTCTTTACAAAATAGTGTTGAATGTTTTTCTTCTTAATTGCCAAAGTACTCCAGTCTGACCGTCATCTGCATATTTAATAAACCCTAGAATCTATATACTTTTTATTTTTTTTGTTGTTTAAGCTACGTTGTTACAACTTGTTAGAACAGATCACTTTTTAGCTAAAAAATTAAACCTAGAAAAATAGAACTTATTTTTAGTTGAAAAATATTTTATTTGACCTTTTACTCATAAAGGTAATTTTTTTCAAAGAGAACTAATACTAACAGACCTGTTAATTAATTAACTTAAGTTGTTGTAACTTAAATGTAAAATAAATAAAAAATGATAAAAAACAGTAAAAGTAGTTTTCTGCTTAATAAAGAATGATTTTAGTGCGTAGTAAAAATTACACAACAAAATTTCTATCAACTATGTTTATTACTTAGAGCAGCATATGATACGTACAAACAAATCAATCTCACCAGTTTTTGTAGCAAAAATGTATAATAATACTTTGTAAAAAAAGAATGTAAAATTTCTATTACTCCATTTAAGTGTATAAAAGTAACAATTTGGTAAACTTTCATGAACAATATGCTATAAGCTTAAGTTAAAAACTACTGCTTTGTAAATATTCAAAAATTTAAAAATCTCTATGTTTCAAAATGCAAAAAATAAATAGCCAAAACTTAATAGTGCAAAAAAAAAGCTGTTTTAAGTATTATATATAGCTATATATATATATATATATATATATATATATATAAAATAAGGTTAATGTTTAAACGTAAACACTTTCAACTGAGCCCACTTGAAGGGCTTTTAAATAATTTATTCAAATGGCGTATTTAACATATGTTCCAGAATTTTTAAAATCGCCATTTGAATAAATTATATATATATATATATATATATATAAACTTCGTTTAACCCTAAAAATTACAAGTAAATGTATTGACAAGCGTCAAGGATATGATGCGTTTGTAAAAGTAAAATAAAGATCGTTAAGCGATTAGTAACAATTGAACTATATTGTGAACTTTTCTATCATAATCTTCACAACATTGTCGATGCCCGATGGCTGCCAAGGAAAACCTGTTTGTTGAGTTTTTATATCAGTTAATTCCGAAGTCGGGTGAGTATTTAGATATATCATCATACACATAAAACATAATTGCATTTACTAAAGCTTTTAAAAATAAAATTATTTTGTATTGATTAAGTCTTGGTCATGTGAACTTTATACATAGTTATTTGATGAAGTGTAGTTTTAGTAAAGTTTACAATTTTTACTTAAACAAAAACTTTCTAATCGTAATAAATATTTAAGTGACTAATCATAGGTAATTTTCCATTGAAACGTGGACAATAAGCTAGACATTGAAATTGGAACAATAAAATAAACTGCTTTTATAAGTTTAAAGTTCTTAACATTTTTTCATTTAAAATTATCTACTTTATGCAAATCTAGTGCCAAAAAACGTTATGCATTTTGTACATGATACAGTTGAATGAAAAAAAAAGTTAGTTTTTTAGTCTATTAAAACTCATTTTTAATTATTGTTACAATTCAACGAGCAAAGTTACAAATTAAATGCATGACTCTAGTTCGTAATGCTTAAAATAAAAAACTTAATTTAAATTAAAAGCTTGGTTAACTTTTTTTGGTGTAAAATAAATTTTATATACTATCAACAACAAACTTTAACAAAGTACTAACGTCTCTTTCTCAGCTTTTTTAAATCATTTCTTCTATCTTCTTCATATCGCATCTGATGATTTTGTTTTACCGGCATTGCAGGCTTGTTTTTCATCATTTTTTCTAGCATTGAAGCAAAATATTCAGAGTCTTCCATCGCAGTCTCCTCATCATCTTGCGCTGTTATGCATGGCTCAGAGGGGGCGGCAGCATGATGTTCAGGTGCAACAGTGTTTCTATGTTCAAAAACTTTAGTTACAAAACTAGTACCAAAAATTTGTTAAGGAATTTTTGTTAGTCAACTAAACACAATTAACCGGTCTTTTGTTGAAGATATAACCTTTTGTCTTTTTGGATTCGTTGTAAGATCTCTAAAAACAATTACAACCAATTTATAACTTAAAGTTGCGGAAAAGCTATGAATTAAAAATAAAGTAGTGAAACTTTATAGTTAGAAATAGTTTTTACCACTTCTACTTTTGTTGTTAATAAAGTTTAAATAATTTTTTCTGTTATAAAATCAAACAAAACCATAATTATAAAATGAAATTAAAAAAATTTAAACTTACACAGGAACATTGCTTGATCTTTTCAGGCTGTTCTCAGTTTGGTTTTCTTCGAATTTGTCTTGTTTGTCAACTGTTCTGCTAAAATAGTTGTTATCATTATAAATCTTAAAAAATGAGCATTGCTAACTAATTAATTATTATAATTTGCTTTCTATTATACTTATGTAAGTAATAATGATGTTTTGGTCTTATTTAATTTTACAAATAGGCTAATACTTGGTTAATCAAAAGATTGAGAAAAAAAGTAAAATGCTTTGAGTTTTAATATCTTTTATAATATCTACATTAAACCATTAGTTTAATAAGAATTGATTTAATTATCTGTTATTACAAGGGATTTGTGTTGTTGTTTAAATTAAAACATATTTTAAATTCACTACAATTTCTTTCATTAATCTATTATTTATAGATAACTGTAAAAATGATAACCATTTATGCTGCAAATAAGTTAAATTTTGTAAAATAATACTTTACACTAAACAAAACTACAAACTTTAATTAGAGCTCTAATTTTTCATTTCGAATCTATAGATAAATATAATGAAATAAGTATTTAATTGTGGTTAAACAACTATTTAACTATTTAACATACTTAACATATGTTTGACTTAATAACCCAAAGGTTTTTCGTAAACCAGGTCCTTGGACCAAACTTTTTAGCGTTTTTAGTTTCTGCAATTAAAAAATATATATAAATATATTGTTATAAGCTAACTCAATTATAGGCGTTGAAGTGAAAACATCTTTAGTTTCTTTATTATAAAGTTCACCCAACGACGGGTATTTATCAGAACTGGATATGTCTGTAGCAGATGAGGAGGGTGTCAAATTGTTTGCTAACAGACTTGTTTGTTGGAAGTTAACTTCTTCTTTCTTGGTGTTTTTTACACCGGAAGGAAACATGTGACTTATTTTGCTTTGGTCATTAGGAGATTCCTGTTAAATTTCAAAACCATATGTTTTATGGTATGATACAATTACACGTTTAATTTGGTATCTATTTTGGAAACAGGCTTAGATTCTATCATGTGAATACGTACCAAACATTGTTTTGAAAACATTGCGAAATATGGTTTATTGCAAAACATAATAAAATGCCACTTTCATAAAGAAAGTACTAGTAAAAAATTTCTTCTAAAAACTAGATAAATAAGCACTTTAAAGTTTAGAAATAAATTGTGAAAATTATAACTAACTTTATTTTAAACTATGTTTATGTTGGCTATAAATTTTGTATGGTGATGCATGCATGGTAAATTAAATATACTTTATCAATTGATTTTTGAAGTAAAACTATATTTAAATAAGTTTAAATAATCAACTTTCTGCAAAAAGTTATGTGTGCTCAATAGACAAACATATTAACAACAAAACTAACATATTGCATACTACTGACTTTTTCTCTCAGTTGAGCACACCATTCGCACCTGCAACCGTTATCATGGCTGACTAGCAGCTTTCTATTCATGAGTGTCTTCAAACTCCTGTTCTTATGCCTGACGCTGGTCTTCCAGTTCTTGTTGCTCTGCTTGTTGCCAACTATCTGGAACTGGTTCGGATGAATCCACTTCTGCTCTCCCTCCTGCTCGTACATAATTGATCTGCCTGAAGAAAGTTTTAATTTTGAGTATTTAATATTTTGTATGTATTTTATCAGATTTCGAATAAAATATTTTTGTTCTGATTTAAAACGTACTTATCCTTTGCGTACTTATCTACGTTTAGACCTACACCACTGTTTTGCAAACTTAATAATAGCTGGTTTGGAATAAGAAAAACAGAGTAACCTTTCGTCCCTTTATAAGTTGATTAAAAGTTCTTTTTTTCACCTGTTTACTGGCTATTGTTATTGACAGCCGTATTATTCGCACCAAAGAAGCGATATGGTCCACTTTATAGAAATATACCTTAGGTAAATCACCTAAACAAAAACTAACCTTTGCTACCACTGCAGAGGCGAGTAATGTACAATAATGCGGGCTTGCCACCGCAGGTTACCTCCAAGTACTCCTCATTAAATTCGTCCGTTTTTACCTCCATTAAATTGTTTGATATGTGACCTTGTGGAAGGTTAACTGTATACCTGCACCATCCTGATGTAGTTTGATAATATTTCTTCAAAGGCAAACGACCTAAATATTTTTTTTTTTAAATTAACTTTAGATAGTCTATTTCAAAAATCAGTAACTACAAAACCTTCGTTGCTACCGGTTATTATAGTTTGTTGCTGGTCCGTGGTAATAGACGCCATTAGTTCATGTGATGACGGCATAGGTAATGGCGTCACATCGGTTATTTGAGATGACGGTATCTGTAATGATGTCATACCAGAAGTTGGAAATGCCGGTAACTGTGAAAAGGCTGGAGCGGAAGCTTGTAGTTGCGTAATAGCTCGTTGACGTGGTTGAATTTGCTTGAAGCTGCAAATAAAAATGTAAAAGAATGTAAAGCTGCAAGTGGTTCATTATTATTAAAGCAAAGTTTTCTTTAATTTAAAGGAATTGGTTTAGTATAAAGATAAATTTATTTTTTAAATCTAATATTATTGTAGAATTTAAAATATTTAAGTATTATGATTTTTTAGTTTCTAGAAAAGCAACAAGGTTTAATATAAGAATTAAAGTTTATCTCGTTCAGTTAAGTTATTCTAATAAAAAAAGATGGAATACTTTATCATAACCTCTAGAAAAAAAAATTGATATTTATAAAAACAACATTTGTTTAAAACACGAATAACAGAAACAATAATGGTTCAATACAAAAAATATAAGGTCAAAGTTTATTTTATTTTTATAATTTTAACCTTTAAATCGAAGTTAAACAACATTTGTTTTTAAGATTTCTAAAGCTTTACAAGATGAAGTTTTATAAAAAAATTGTACTGAAACTTTATAAAAAAAATAACTCACGAGCTTATCTGGTTGAAATAACTCAGTTGGTTGAACATAGGCCAGTTTAAACCTCCAAAAATGAGGGGCACTTGAGGGTTTCCATGAAGGCCTACAAATGGGTTGTTGTGAAAAATCAAAAGATTTTGTACAAGCGGATTTTGAGGCATACTTTGCATCTGGGGAAAACCAAAAACTGGGTAGTTTTGTAGAAGCGCCCGCGTGTTGAAGTGAATCTGACTAAATATGTTGTTAGTGGCAGAATTCGATTGGTCAATATTTGACGCAGAACTAGCTGGTAATCCTTGAATGTTTGGATGATCTTCATGAGTCATGTCTTTTATACTATGTATTCTGGATATCTAAAATTAGTAATTATTTTTAGTTTTGTTCTTAAACTTTTAATTTTCAAAACTTAGACACGACAAATTTAGTTTTAACATATCTTTAGATAAAATATTATTTTATTCAGACGTTATCATCATTTTTATGAAAAAGAAATAAATAAATGTCTGAAGTACTAAACTTTTTATTTACTTTGCTAATTTTTACAATTTTTATAAATCTTAAGAAGATTTAAAGTTTGCTAAACACAAATTAGTTAGATACTCAAAAAGAACAAATAAGGTTAAAAAAACTCTACTGATTTCTCAAAAAAAAAGAAAAACTAATCATTGTTATCTTTTATGGTTATTATTGACTAAACCATATGGCAATTTTTTATTTGTAGCAGAGTTGAACATGAATAAAATTTTATACTTTACAAAAAGTTTGACGTGAAATTTTCAAGTGGAATAAAATAAACACTATAAGCTAGTAATAGCTATAAGTTTAAAGTGTGTAAAAAACATTACTAACGGCAATAATGGCGTATTATATTATTCATCTTAAACTTCTTATATTACTTTTTAATACTACTTACAAGTATTATTTCAAGTCATGGCTAACTGACTTATAAAAAGTGTAGGCCTACAACTCTATTCTTATCTTTTCATATATTATTTTTGATTATAATAAACGCAACACCACATCATAGTTTAAATATTAAACTGTTTTTAAGGCTATTAATGAAAAAAAAATCTCATTTAATATTAACTCTACACAGTTTTATATCACCATTTACCTTAGATTACATTAGTTTTAAAGCAAATAATTTTATAGTTTTGTTCATTTGTGTTAAGGAATCTTATTATGTATTTACTTTGAACTTGAAATTTCTAACTGTTGAAAATGAAAAAAAATTGGACAAAAGCAAAAAAAAAATTGGTTTGTTCTATGTTAAAAGTTACAAGATTGTGGTAATAACTTTTAAAAACAATTAAAAGTTTATTATGGTACACAATATTATTAATATTTAAAACTTCTAATCAAAACAAAAAATATGTTGAAAAAATTGAACTCTTTAAAAAGATTAAATACTTTGGTGTCTAAACTAATTTTATAATTAAATGAAGTTTCTGGTAGACTACTATAACCAAGAATAAATCTCGCAACTTTACTGACTGTTTTGTATACAAATAATCTAACTTGTTTTTTAGAATGTATTTCACTCAACAAAATGTAGTATATATTTAATAGTACTATTAGTAAAACTATTTATAGTATGATTAAATACATACTACATTTTGTTGAGTGAATTACGTTCTAATAAGCAAGTTACATTATTTGATTATTTTAATAATAATATTAGTAATTTAATAACATATATATGTTAACAATGCAAAGCTTAAAGATAATCTTTCTTGTGGCTATTTTTAAGAAATCTTATTTATGCAAGTTTGGTGTGTAATATGATAGCATGGTATCAAATTTTGTAGCCTGCTCGAGTATACTACTCAAGATTTAAACCTACGTCATGCCATTGCGTATCAATACATTTGCTTTACAAAACTATGACTTAAACTTCATTACTTTTATGTTTTTTTTAATTAGAAAAACAAATGAAATGTATATACTTTGCAATGATTAAACTTTTAAGCGTCTGTTATACGAGAAGTTCAAGTCAAAAAAGAAAAATATTTAAACAAATCTAGGATTGATTGAGTAATCGCTAAATCATTTACATTGTGTTCATCAGATATCTAATGCAAAACAATCCAATAAAAGTATTTGAAAATAGTTTTTTTGGTTTCTGCTATTTTTTGTAATGTTAAACAAATTGGTCCTACTCTAATAAAAGCTCCTAGTATAACTTGTTGATTTAAACTATCTTATCAGGGAAAAATACTAAAATTATATGACTACCATATTCAAACTATCAATGACAAAAATTTGAAGTGTACCAGTTAAAAATTTATTGTAACAACAATTATTATTAATATTACGGTTATGCAAATATGGAAAAGTATAGTAAAATATGGCAAACATGGCAAAAATCTCCAAAATATGTTTTTTTTTAGCAAATGCAACTTTTTATGCAGATCTATATTATAGTTTTATAATATCTATCTATCTGATAAAGTTATCATAAAATGTTATTCAATGTTTAACTAACACTTTAAAAACTTTGGTTATACCAATTAATATGCTATTTTTTACCTTTAAAAACTTATCTAGTAATCACTAAACTAAGTTTAAGTTCCTGATAAAGTAGTTTAAATTTAACAACTTTATTAGCTTCATTTTGCGTTTAGCTACAATATGGTTCTAACAAACAGGTCCTATTATGGCCCCTGAATCAAGTCTGTAATATAATTAATAAACTTAAACTATCTTATAAGCGACAAATATTTTAAATGTAGATGTTTACTATACAAAAATTAATGGCAAAAATTAATGCACTTAATAGAAAAAAACATCAATTTTATTTATTCATTTGTTTAATTATTTTAAAATATAAAATATTACAGCTTTACAATAATTAGTTTTTTTAGGATAAAAATGTTATATTAAAGAATAATATTAGCCTTTTAACGATATTTTAACATCTTTATTTATTAACAAAGTTCTAGTTAAAACAAAGTATAAATGAAGTTAAATAAAGTTTGTAACAAACTTAAATAAGTTTTAAGTATGTACTTAAAACAACAACAAACATTTTAAAACTCAAAAAGGTTTCTTGCAACCAAATAACATAAAACTATTAGCTAACAATTCAGTTAATAATTATTCTAAAGAAAACTACAACTTTTTACAAATTGTTTATTTGCCATCAAGACTTTTTTTCATTGACTCCAGTTCACGCTTACTTAATTCCACACACCGCAGTGAATACAACGGTTAGAGGAAATAGAAAAGAAATGGTTGCACTCTGTTAACTTAATAAATATTGTACAATAAAACACAAAGTAACTTTTGAAAACTTTCTACCACGCATTGTTCGTTATTATGCTAATTACGCCACAAAAGATTTCATACAACGTTCGTTTTATTGACTAAATACTTTTTAACAATCATATATAGATATCAAGTGCTTTATTAATGTGTATGTTTTGTTGATATGAAAAAAAAAGAAAAAAACATAATACATTTACAACAAAAAAACAACCTTTTGTAATGCATAATTAAAAATATTTCAATTTTTTTTGAATTTGTAATGTAAAAGTGTTAAAACAAACAAATTATATAAACTGTAACTATGTATAACATTATAACAATTAACATATGATCCTTATCATAACTAGAGAAAAGATTTACTAACAAATCATTTTTTTTGATAAAGTAAGCAAAACCTGCTTACTTAATGAAAGATTTAAATTATATAAATAAATTTTAAAAATGTAGTCAATAAACAATAATTATTTAACTTACATGATCAAATAAATATAACTTGTACACATTTCACTCAAAGTTGGTTAAAAACAACAATAATATAAAAACTAATGTGTTAGTATAAGAATATGTTGGTCAATGCTAAAATTTTTAAAAATAAAGATATTTTTTATACCAAAAAAACTTGTTGTACAAAAGAGTGTAACTTTTCTAAAGTTTATTTTTTATTTGATTTTAATCCCTGGTGGTTTTACTTTTTTTTTCGTATTAAATACGTCAAATTTTATAATTCGCCACGTAAAGCTTTTACTTTTCGTCTGTGCTGTTTTATAAATAAGATCATATTGCTAAAAGCTAAACTAAATCTCTATCGTTGTCAAAGTATTTTATTACTATATAGACTATTTTATAGTATCAATAAAAGCCGGTTGATATTTTTTATAAAAAAGTTGTTCAACTAAGTGAAATTTTTGAAAAAGTTTAAGAAATTCTGCAGGCTGTCTAATATTGAAATAAAATGTATTCACCCAACGCAACAAAAATTGAAATAATTTTCATTTCATCAACACAAAAGTTGCAGTCTATACTTGAGTTACAAAAATAATTAATACGCTGTAACTTTATATAAACTAATCAACTTTAATTTTTAACTCAAACAGCAAAGAATTTACATATAAACTTATACAGTTACTATAAAAGCACATGTAGTTTATAAACGAAGCTATTTAAGTTTTTTATAATTACATTATTTAGTACGCATATAGAATTAAGAACTAGTAGTAGGTGTTTTTTACTGATTAAGTTTCAAGACGTGTTATCGAAAAATAAGCTATACTTATCAAGTTTATTCTATTGTTAAACAGAGTTAAAAACTAGCTTAATTAGATTATAACTATGTAACAAAACTGTTTGTTTTCAATAAACTATTGAAAAAGTAGTTTTCACATACCTGTTTAACTTTGTAAACTCAAAACTAAAATTGCTAATTTCTATTAAACCAAAAATGCAGGTTAAACAAAGTATATTGCTCTAACAGCTATCTAAATTAAGTCAACATCTAGAAATAAATAAAAACTCATAATGATACTTTACAAGTTTTTTTTTTTTTAAACAAGATTTTATGGAAAGCTCCACGTTACACTTAAAGCCTCAAAAACGCACTGGTATTTTTATACTTACACATTGGTAGAACACAGTATTATATTCTTCTAAAAGTAATAAGCATGGGCAATATGTAAATGATGTAAAATTAGTAGTTTAGCACATAAAGTAGTGACTTTACTTTTTGAAAATTTATCTAAATTAGTTATTTGATTATGTACTAAACTTTTTTATTGAACTAAATTAACTTAAAACTTTTAATGTTGCTGTTTTAGCGTATTATAATTAAATTATGTATAATTTTCTTAAGTAATATTAAAAAGAAACGTAACTTAATTAAAGAATAAGTTTACAAACATTACTTGTTTTCTTTAAGCTTGTATTTGATAGAATTTTATACAAAACAAACAAAATTAATACTTTTTAAACAAACTTTTCAAAACTAACTTCTCAAAATATCGCTACAATAAGACAACTGTGTCCACGTTAAAAAAAAAGAAAAATGAACAACTATTATGAAAAATTAAATGTTAAATAAAATAAGATTAAATTTTAGAGTTTATATTTCTCTAACTCGAACTTATTTGTTTGGAAGTTTAGGAATGAATTTTACAATCGACATGTGTTAATTTAAAGCCTTTTATTTTAAAGTCAGCATAATAACTCAGTACAATTTGTTTACTAAGTAAAAATTTGATGAAATTTGAATCACTTTCATGGTAAATGGTTTTGTATATAAGCAATAAAGAATACTTGTTTTGCTAATTCTTAAATGCTATTTATTAATACATTTAAGTATAAATACAACATACTTACAACATATAATAGTTTACTGCAGTAATATGATACTCGTCGCATGTGAATAGAATTAGTTAGCGATGTGTAAAAAAGAACAAATAAAAAAGAAAAGTGAAAATACCGGAACTAGAGCTCCATAAAATTTTAAATGTTTATTTTGTAATTCATTCGGCCAATTTTTTGGTGTTAAGAATTTTTTTTAACATAATTTCTTGCTTAACAAATAATTAATGATGTAAAATATAATATAATATGATATAACACT
The DNA here is from genome assembly GCF_965202585.1 of Thalia democratica. Classification (NCBI taxonomy): domain Eukaryota; kingdom Metazoa; phylum Chordata; class Thaliacea; order Salpida; family Salpidae; genus Thalia; species Thalia democratica. The sequence goes on from NW_028139491.1 coordinate 15,214, forward strand.
TAGTAATAATGTATAATGCAGTAAAAAACTGCAAATTACTGTAAAAAATAGTTTGGGACTTGAAACTGAAATGCAAAACACACTTCAATTTTAGTCTTTTGCTTATTGAGTAATTTAAATCTTTATATTGTATTTTAACGTAAATATAATTCTCAAAGAAAAGCCGAGCAAAGTTTAAGTTGCAGATAAAAAACCCTGACAAAAAGGTAAAATAGTCTAAATAACTTAAATAGTTTTTTTAAAGAAATACTTTAAATTTAAAAAATAAGTTTATTAAAATTTCAGTAGAAAAGAGTTAGTTCTGTTTCTTTAAATCAAGTAAATATTATTTAGTGTTTTCTTTTTATTAAATTAGTATACTAACAACACTTAGAAAAGTATTTATAAATAACTTACAGATAACTCACAGATAGTTCAAATGGTAAAAAGAAAACACTTCTTACTCTTTGCATACTTAAAATACGCCTTTTTTGTTTTGATAAACTGATCATGTAAAATTTTCTCACTTTAAGCTGTAAATTTATTTCTTTTTAAAAGAAAATTGTGAGAGAACTAATAAAAGAATACATTTCAACCTATTAGAATTTATATAAACTTAACCTGTTTTTATTTATGTTTATGCTAACAAATTCAACTGCTTATCTATAAGTTTTTAATACAAAATTGTACAATAAAAGCATACAAAAGAATACAGCTATCACCTATCAGTCAAACATTTTATCAATAACTAAAATGAGGTACTTGAATACTTTGAAAAGGTTTCGTAGCTTAACCTGATATCAATTAGTTAGTCCGTCTATTGTTCAAAAAACAGTATTTATACTAATTAGTAAAGTAATATCAAGTTGCAAAATAATTTTTATTGTAACTTAAAGTGACTATTATTTAAGTAAAAATAAAGCGAAGTTAATTATGTTATAATATCACTACATGGGGCGTGTCTAGACTTTTTTCAAAGGGGGTTCACAATTTTTTTTTCTTAATTTCCCGCTTAATTACGCATTTCTTAGGTATAAGTACGCAATATTTAGCCGAAAAACTCTGTGTTTAAAATTATTTTTTCTGCTTAGAAATAAAAAAACATACAAGTAGTAATGGAAAAATATTATAATTTTTTATTTGTTATACTGTATTAAACTTAGATAAATTAAAACTAAAAGAGCCGAAAAAAATTATATTTACAAGAAAAACATTTTTTCAAGTACTTTAGTCTATAAAAACTGAAATTTCACTATAAAAATGGGTAATTACCGAGGATGATGTCGCACCAATATCAAGCTGAAATTGTATTAAATTCAATGTTGTTATTTAACATAATTATAGGCTTAAAAAATACATTTTATAAAAACATAAATAAAACTTATTTATCAATTAACCAATAAAACTTATATGTTTAATTTCTTTTATTTTTAAAGTAAAGCAAATGATACAATAACTTATATACATTCCAATACTGTAAAATAAAATCAATTAACTATTTTAGTTTATAACAAATAAATTTAATTCTAACTATGTATTTATATACCTTGTTTAAAACGAATAAAAATTTTAGATCAACCATATGAATTATGGTTCAAAAAGATATTAAACACAATATAATTTCAGCTTGATATTGGTGCAACATCCTAGATAATTACCAAAATATGTTTAGACTTTTATAATAAAATTAAAATATCTCTAAATTTTAATTAAATGTTTGCCTGATGGTGCAGGAGTTCTAATAATGATTTTGTAATCTCTCAGAGTTAAAAATTTCAATTAATCAAGAACCAACTTTGTGGCCAACAGATAGACAAAAACAAAACAATTTAAATAAATAAATATCAAAATACCATTTAATGATAAAAGAATAAATTGCCAGCAAAGTGTAGTGGTTTAAAGATTTTCTGAAAACTCTCTAAACTGAACTTTTCAAGGTTTAAACCCAGTTGGTTGACACATAAAGAAAAAATATAATTTTTTAAGTACAAAAGCTTAACACAAAATTATTATACACCATAATTTGGTAAAAAAAAACTTTAGTAATTATATTGGACATTTTTAGAGTAAAATTGTACTTACTAGTTCAAAAACAATACTGTATCAAAAATTATTTATACTAAGTAACAAATTATAGTTTGAACTAAGAGCATCTTAGTAAAAAGTTTCCTAGAAAAAAAATGCTACTTTAAAGCTTTTACCTATTATGACGTCACGATTAAAGTTTTATTTAAAATCTATTTCAGCTGGGCAAAAAGGAGCATTTTTTGTTAAGGAAACTTTTTAATCTTTCATTGTTATAAATTCAACTTTCATTATTCAAAGTTTATCAAATAATCAAAACAAAGTCAATAAACATTGCTTTTAGTGATATTCAAAGAGTCTTTTTTTATTATTTTCATGGGGTTCACAGGAAACAGGAAACTCGTCAAAACACGCCCCTGTATCACTGTATTGTAACAAATAAACACTTAAAACTTTGATAAATACTATTCTTGAGTGGAATTTCTAAAGATTTAACATGTCTTTATTGAAAAAAAAAACATTTATTTATATTTAAGTAACAATTTTGACTAAAACAGTTTACAGTTTTTTAAGGTTTCATTTAAAATAGGTATTCATACCTTCACTTTGTTACAATAGTTAAAAATTTTTACTACGTAAACGTTAAGAACTAATTGTTTTAAATATATCTGGTAAAATTGATAAACGGAACTATTTTAAATTTGCAATAGATATTTTGAATTATATTTTCTTTTGCACTGCCGTAGTTTACACTTTTTGTGTTTAAAACAGTATTTCTTATAATAAGCCAATTAATGTAGTTAAATTGATTTATTTTTGAAAATTACTTGTTAGGTTACAAAAGTAAATGCATAGTAAGCAGCTGGTGTGCTATATTTTAAGTTTAACATTTTTATAATTTTTAGTATTCTGTTAAAGTTATAAAATTGCCAAACTTTTGCAACAGTTATGCGTACTGTGTGTGTTCCTGAAGAATTAGTTAGTTTTGTCAGAACAACCTAATAGTGGTAGTAAGTAAACAACCATCAGTTATGGATTTTATTCTTCAGTTTCCTATACAAGAATTCGTTTTGATTTATACAAAGTTTTAAAGCGTAATTTATTTTATATATATTTATTACTTTCTTTCCACATTTTATTAGTAGCCAACGTAGTAATTGCAAAAACAATTAAAAAAAAAAGTATTTTAATTAACAAATTGACAGTGCATAAATTTTTGAGTAGTTAGTCTAATGTCTGTATTACCTAAAAATAACTCGTTTAAAAATTTATGTCGTTTTAGAACTTTACAAAGATTAAAATAAAGTTTATATTAAATAAATTCATAAACATAGAGTTTTAAAACATGCAGTTAGTTTTAATTCGAGATTCAATGACCTAGATGTCATTACACTGAAAAACAAAACACTAGAAAACAAAAGTGATGTTACGCCAGCGAAGGTAGTCGAAATATGCAAATTTTTCCTCAAACCATAATGTTATGTTTATAATCGTAGCACCTTAAAATTGCAAAAAAATAGTTTGTGTTTATAATTTTATTCAAAGGTTATATTTTGCTCTATTCTATATAAAAACATTAAAAATAAACATAGCTTTTTTAATTTACTTATTCTCAGTTCAGTCACAACGACAAAACATTAAGTAGTAGTAAGTTAACAGGTTGACAAAAAAACACAACTTATGCTTATCTTGCTTTGATTTTCTATAATAAATCGTTATCATTAATACAAGTTTTAAAAGCGCCAATTATTTCATCTCCTTTTTTTAATTGTTGCATTGATCTTCATCGTAGCATTTCTAAGTACAATTTTTAGAAGTATGATTTTAGTAGTTAAACTTTTTTCTAATGTTCAGATTCATACATCATCCTTAAAATAATAAATTTTTTATAAATTTATAGAATCTTAGGCACCTAAAAATTTTACGAAAAGTGTTTGTATTTATATTTTTACATATAAGGTATATTTTTTATTTAAGCATTTCTATACATCTGGATAATTTAAATCTATTAATACTTAGTATTTCTTTATTCAATCAACACTAATTCTAAAAGTTGAAGTTTTAAAGCCGAAAACTAAAAGAAAGTGAACTTTATTTTATTTGTGTAATACCAAGGTTTTACACAAGTACTACTGTTTTACTGCTGTGAGAGTCTTACATATCTTAAGATTTCATTAATACTTGTAACGATATAAAACAGAACAAAGTAATATAAGTGATAAGAAATTTAATAATTTTTATCTAAAGTAATAAAAACTGTTAATTTTTTTTTAACCAAGTCCATTTCTAATAGTTAAGCTACTGGAAAAAAGTTTAAAAACAAAAAACTTAATCAAGCTTAATAAACTTAAACGTAATGAAAGTTAAGAATCTAAAAATAGTTGATAAATTATTGTTTCACAAGTGTATCCATCTTTGATATTAAAGTAGTGAAAGAAAATTTAAAATTATATTATAAACTTAAAGTCAATGACATAAAAGTGTAAAAAAATGTTTTATTTATATACAAGATTTATGAAGATTAACAATATATTTATACTTCAAAAAAACTAAAAATACTGAAAAACTAGCTCTAAACTTTTCAGCAAAATTTAAATAATAGTTAGTTTGAAAAAAAAGTATACTTATTACTTTACTTAGAAATAAGCTTTAACTTTTATAAAACACATCTACTAAAAGTTTTATAGTTCATCTAAAAAATGTAATATTCTAAAAAGTAAAAAAGAATTAAGAAATCTTTAACAAATTAAATTTGTAAACTATTATTAGAACAAAAAATTGCTTTATTTATCAGAAAATACTAATAAAAACAAATTTTCTTTAAAGTTTAAGGTTACAAAATTTGATAAATAATTTTTACGTGTGAGTGTAAAATAAACACTCATAAAAACTTAACTATTAACTTAATATTATATTACTAAAACACTTATGAATTCTTATTAAAACAGAATGACTCTTCTAAATTAATCGCTAGAACTAAAAATTTGTAGTAAACGCAATATATTTTTATAAGAGCCGTTAATTTTAGAATAAGACAGCTTTTTTACAATGTTATTTGAATTATAACAATCTTTTCAAAAAGTCAAGGGTACCTAATTAATAGTCTAATAAAATTAAAACAATTATAAAGTAAGAAAACCGTATTAAAAGTTTCAAAAATTAATCTTTTTAGCAGTAAGAATATCTTTTAGTGGACAAAGTTATGTAAAAACCTATTTAAATATAATTGATTGTTTTTTAATATTGTTTATTTCGTTTTTAAGTAGAAAACACAATACTTCAGTTTAAGTCCCACTATTT